>NW_028274809.1:11622575-11925606 GCF_037043125.1 Eumetopias jubatus
GGGCAGAGTCCGGGGAAAGAAACTGCCCACATAGAGGTCTTTCCAAGACAGACACGTGAAGTTATGGATTAAATGTTTGTGTTCCTGCAGAATTCACATGTTAAAACCCTACCCCAAAGTGTGATGGTATTCAGTACCAAAAGCATGATTTTTAGTGTATTTTTTCAATACTATGTTCTTTTAAGATATTTTACTTGTAGTAAGTGTCAGAACATCTTCTGCAACTATGTATACAAGATAATTTTAAAGGAAGAGGTAAAACATACGGTCAAGTCAATTTTGACTTTCATTTATGCCTTCCTTTTTAATTGTGCGGTGGCAGCTGAAGTTGTTGAATGCAAGTACTTGATGCAACTTCCTTAGTCCGCCGAGCAAGTCAAGTGTACCTTGTCGAGCACCGGTGATTTGTGATTTTATTTATTTCCTAACTATGAGGACCATCTCAACTACTCTCAGAAATACTGCTAGAGCAATCCACCTTAAAATATCCCCGAACACACACATATACAGCCACTCAAAGGAAAAAAGCCCCTTCCCATACAAGGCACAGGAAGTGTGAAGGGGATTCTCCCTATTCATACATCAAAAGCTGTCTGATAACTGGCTTACAAACACTTTTGTCAATACTTCATAAGCCGCCTTTTATTTACTGTATTTATTACCTAGAAATATGATGCCCTCTGGCTCGTGCCCATATGTAATACTTCCTGAAGAACAAAGATATTTTTTTTTTTGCTTATTTGCTGTAGCCCCTTGTTCATATTAAAAAAAAAAAAAAAAAACACTTTAAGATGCTCTCAAGTCTGAAAGAATGAGAATTGCCAGCTTAATTCCTAGGGAAAGCAGGTCCTGCCAGATTATGCTAAAATTAACTACAAAATTGCTTCCAATCAAATCAGGCAGAAAGCAATAGTCCAAAACAACACAGGTTTGGGCCAAAATGGAACATTTGACGTGGCCAATTCAAGATCTCTCTATCTTCCTCTATGACCTCGTCATTCTTTATTAATTTAGCAGCTATTTACTGAACATTTGTGGTGCCAGGCACTTTAATAGATGTCGGGTACACACTGATAGATGGCGGTCCTGTTCTCCATAAATCTACCTTCTAATTGAGAAAAAAGACAGGAAATAAATAAAGCTTATGCAGATGTGATAACCACCATGAAGAAGTGTTCAGTGCCAGAAGAGACAATAATGGGATGATTGTACAAGATCACTTTGAGGAGGTAGCACTTAAGAGGTTTGAATGATCAGAAGAAAAAAATGCACTCCCATTTCTTACCCTCATCCTAACCTATCCTTCAAGATTGAATGTGGAGATCAGGTGTGCAAAAAATAAAGATCCATCCTGTGGTCAGCACCAGAATGATCTCATCAAACTCACATGGGCTGTTTCTCACATCTGGGGGCTCTAGGCTGTTGAAGATAATTGGCACCAATGTGCCCAAAGAAACTGGAATAGCAATCTGGAATCCTGTGGTCTCTAAGAAATGTGCTAAAGTCCTTAAATACTACTGTTCGCATTTTCAAGAGACAGAGGTTTGCCATAAAGCACAGCTTTCAAGGGAGTAATGGATTTCAGATGGCAGCCTCATCTCCTTCCACTGGAAGCCCGAATGCCATCAGCTGTCATCTGTGTGCATATAACTCTCCCTGAGGAAGGTGCCCCAGTTCCTACCAGACTCTGAGCTGGCACTCTTAACCTGAAATTCTGCTGTCACCACTATTAATCCTCTCTACCCTCCAGGTGTAAGAGAACCAATGCCATAGCAACGAACCTTCCCCAGTTGGTGGGGTGGAGGGTGGAATCCCAGGAGCTGGTAGGTGGTGCTGTTAACTGCTTGACATTTCTTAGTCATGCTATCACTTCGTTTTTCATCCAGTTTTGTTGTTGTTGTTGTTTTCTGTTTGTTTTTGTTTTTAGTTTCAAATGTAATATTTAGTGATTTATCACTTACATACAACACCCAGTGTTCATCGCAATAGTGCCCTCCTTGATACCTATTTAACCCATTCCCCTGCCCACCTTCCCTCTAGTAACCCTCGGTTTGTTCTCTATAGTTAAGTTGTTGTTTTTCTCCATGTTCATTTGTTTTATTTCTTTTAATTCCACATAGGAGTGAAATCCTATGGTATTATCTTTCTCTGACTTATTTTGCTTAGCACAATACATTCTAGCTCCATCCATATCATTGCAAATGGCAAGATTTCATTTTTTTTGATGGCTGATTAATACTCCATTGTGTATATATAACCACATCTTCTTTATCCATTCATCAGTCAATGGACATTTGAGCTCTTTCTATAATTTGGCTATTGTTGATAATGTTGCTGTAAACATTGGGGTACATGTATCCCTTCAAATCAGTGTTTTTATATCCTTTGGGTAAATAGGTAGTAGTGCAACTGCTGGGTCATAGGGTAGTTCCATTTTTAATGTTTTGAGGAACCTCCATACTGTTTTTCCAGAGTGGCTGCACCAGTTTGCATTCCCACCAAGAGTGTAAAATGGTTCCTTTTTTCTGCATCCTCACCAACACCTGTTGTTTTCTGTATTGTTAATTTTAGCCATTCTGACTGGTGCGAGGTGATATCTCACTGTGGTTTTCATTTGTATTTCCCTGATGTTGAGTGATGTTGAACATCTTTTCATATGTCTGTTAGCCGTCTGTATGTCTTCTTTGGAGAAATGTTTATTCATGTCTTCTGCCCATTTCTTAACTGGAAGCTTTTTATCTTGATGAAGTCCCAATAGTTTATTTTTGCCCTTGCTTCCCTTTGCATCAGGAGACATACCTAGTAAGAAACTCTCCCTAATCCTACATAGGAGGCCACAATCCCTTCCTTCTCAGCAAGAAGTTTTGTTCATTGCACTCTTAGCACTTCACACAGTAGGTGGTGCATAAAATATTCAGCCAATGATTCTTCAATAAACCAATGGTATTGAAGGTTTATTCCATAGTGACACTAAGCCAGTCTCCAGAGAAAGATAAGGGAAAATCACAGTACTAAAACCTGCGTGTAAATGAAAGTCCAAGTGCTAAGTGATAAGACACTCTTTCCAACTCCTATACTACCAAGATCCCAAAATGCTGGAAGCCAAACTGTTAACTACAATACCCCAAGCAATAAATTGGAGAATTCCTCTTTGGATAAACAGATTGATTGCAAGGAAGGGAACATTTACATGCTGATAGCAAGGGATTATATGGCTGTACCCCCATCCAATCAACTGACAGAGAAAACTGTTAGTTAATAAACACTCAGTGGTTTCCAATCTGACTTTGAGTTCATCACTCCTAAATATAAATGTGCAATTAAAGACAGAGACTTGAAAAAAACCTCTAACACAAAAGATACAAATAAAACAGACAAGTAGAACTCAAAAGAAATAGAAAAAGATATAGGGAAAAAAGTAATTCATCAACAAATAAATATCTAGAATGTTTACAATAAGAGAAATAAGTAAAACAGTGCATCCATAAAATGAGAATAAGACTTATTCTTTTAAGCAATTATAAAAGGGAAGGGAGTTTGGAAATTAAAATTGTGAGAGCTGAAATTTTTAAATTCCATAGATATATTGGAAGATAAAGTCAAGAGAATCTTTCAGAAAGTATAACAAAAAATGCAAGCAAAGAGGAAATAATAAAAAAAATCTGAGGATCAATTCAAGAAATCCAATATCTAACTAATATAAGTGGTAGAGTGAAAACAGAAAATGGAGGAGACAAAATTATCAAAAAGATAATAAAATTTCTCAGATTTGAAAGAGTGTTTTGCTTAATAGAGCTCAGAAAATAGGCCACAACCAGTAGGGGAAATCCACAGTAAGTCTTACCATCACGAAATTTTATAATACAAGGGATAGGATAAAGAGGATTATCACAGCTTCTAATAAGAAAAATAAGCCGCTAATACAAGGAAAAGAATCAGAACAGCATATCGCTGTTTGACAGCATTGCTGGAAGCTGAAAGACATCAGAGCAATGTCTTCAAATTTTTTAGTGAAAGGATTTTCAACCTAGAATTCTATACCTAGCCAATCTATCAATCAAAAGTGAGGATTAAAGTAAGACTTTTCCAAAATGAGCAATGCCTAAAGCTTTCTCCCATGCACCCTAAGAAAGCTACTTGACAAATGTGCACATTCAAAACAAGAGAGTAAATCAAGAAATGAGACATTGGCTATTTAAAACAGATGATCCAAAATAGGTGAGGCTGGAAAGTCTGAGGAAGGCAGCTGTGCATGAAACCTGAAGGACAGTCAACCTGGATGAGACTAGAGGGTAGGGGACTCGATAAAAATGTCTCCAGGTTAAACGGGAAAAAAGTAAATGTCATATTGTGTTTAATGATATGAAAAGTGTTATTCTTAATGCTTTTGTAAATCTATTAGAATTTTAAAGAAGATTACTAACTGTAAAACAAAACTAATCAGAAAAAATAGGTGTAAGAACTGGCTTTTGTTGTGTAAGAGTCAACCACAATGTTTCAGTGGTATCCAAAGATATACTTCACATGGGTCTTCAGGTTGTTGTGGGGTTGCCAGGTTGGGCTTGACTGGGTTTGGGTGTTGATCATGTCCTTTACAGTCCTTGAGTCAGTGGGCTAGGCTCAGAGCAAGTTCCTATAAGGAAGATGATAGGCACAAACGTACCTGCCACACAAGTACATTTCAAGCATTGGCTTGAGTTACATCTGCTAAGATCTCATTGACCAAAGCAAGTCACATAGCCATGTTCATAGTTAATGGGCAGAGAAGTAGATTCTTCCTATGGAGCTGGCGAAAGATGAATATTGGCCAAACAATGATTCAATCTACTATGTAAGTCAAGAATTGAATCCAGTAAGAGTAAGTTTTATGGAAAAAGGAAAATCACAGTATACAATGTGGCTCCCACTGATCAATAATTACTTGGTTACAACAAAGCAAACATGAAATACTGATTTGCCAAAAATTGTGATATAAAAATATGGAGAGGAGAGAGTGGAGGGAGAGTGGAGTGGAGATAACAGTCTAAGAGTGCTAAATCCTCATTTACACTATAGGATACAATGTCTAACATTTGAGATCAGTATAGCAGTATACTTGAAGAAATTGAAGAAGGAGTTTGGGAAATGTCACAATTTAGGAGGGGGACAAGGTAGAAGGCAGATATTTTTCTTTTTTTAAAAATATTATTTATTTATTTATTTGACAGAGAGAGAGAGAGAACACAAGCAGGGGGAGTGGGAGAGGGAGAAGCAGGCTCCCCGCTGAGCAGAGAGCCTGATGTGTGGCTCCATCAAAGGACCCTGGGATCATGACCTGAGCTGAAGGCAGACGCTTAACAACTGAGCCACCCAGGCGCCCCAAGGCAGATATTTTTCACTAAAAGACTGTTAAACAGTGTATGTACTTTAAAGTTAAATAATTTTAAATATAAATTGGTAAGTGTATGGAGAAATAATAATAATAGCAAAGCAAAAATATTTATTGAGCATTTCCTCAGCTAGGCTTTATAAGCTCTATGTCTTAAACCCTTCCAAAAACTCAATGAGTTGGATACTGTGGTCTCCTCATTTTATGGATGAGGATATGGAGCCTTTTAAGAGGTTGCTCAAGAGGGGGGACCTGGGATAGGAGTCCAGTTCTCAACCACCATCATATACTCCCAATCCTGCCTTGGGCTGTGTCAGGATTTCAGCAAGGAAACCATACTGCATGATGGAGAATTTGAAGTCCAGGAGTAGCAAGGAGGGAGTAGATGAGATAAGATGGAAGGAAAGGAATGAAAAGCACAGGGTGATGGTAAAGGGGTAAATACCCCCTATACACACACACACACACACACACACACACACACACACACACAACCCCTCTTCACCAAAAGATATTGACATAATCTACTAAACTAAAAGGGCTGGTGTGAATTTTTTTTTTTTCTGTGCAAACCAAAGAAATGACTGAGTTTCACACCAGAGTTGATCTCTAGTAAGATGGCCACCTTGTAGAAATCTCTAGAGGATGCTCCACTTTTGTGCCAGTGAATTGAAGCATCAAAGGTAATTGAAGGAGATTTCAAGGGGCATCTATCCTCAACTGACACCCACAGCCTCAGCTGACAATGAGGCAAAAGTTAAGATACAGCTTTCATCATCCTCTTGTTGCTTCCCAGTGCTTAAAATAGAAAGCACAGAATCCTATCAAGACAATGGAACCTTCATTTACCATTTTGCCAGTTTTCTCTTCCAGTATATCTACCTTTTCATTTTGTTTCCTAGATTAATTTATTCAAAGGTCTCCATCTGGCCTTTCTAAACCTCCACGTCTCAAAGCCCACCCTTTTCCCTTATCTAGATTCCATTATCATTTTAGCTTGTACCTCTGTTGTAACATCCATTCCTCTCTGTCTTCATTTACAATGGTCTGATTTCCAGTAAATAAATACTTTAGTCCCCCAGATCATAAGGAAGGGAAGGATCTCTGACCCTTTTATTGTTGTATGTCAATATTTACTTCAACAAGCATAGAAGTTGCCCTCTAAGTTTTCTTTAAATGAATAAATGAGTGAATAGAATGAGTAAAGTACATGCAGGAAGGGAGGGAGGGATGGAGGAAGGAAGGAACGAACGAACGAACGAACGAACGAACGAACTAGCTTTGAAATTTGGCATGCTTTCCTTACCTGGGATTCAGTTTCCTTACAGATGAAATGAAAGAGTTGAACCAGATGTTTTTTTTTAAAGATTTGATCTATTTATTTTGAGAGAAAGAGAGTGAGCAGGGAGGGGCAGAAGGAGAGGGAGAGAGAGAATCCTGAGCAGACTCCACTTAGCGCAGAGCCCGATGTGGGTCTGGGTCCCACAACCCTAGATTGACCTGAGCCAAAATCAATGCCAGGACACTTAACTGACTGAGCCACTCAGGCACTCCCAGAAGATTTTTAAATGCACTTCCTGCTCTAAAATTCTGTTATTCTATGCTGCAATAAAAATACTAAAAACACATTTTTCCTATATGTATTTGCACTTACATTTTAGAAGTTATTTGTTTTGATTGTTCTTTTATTATTTACTCCTAGTGAAAAAAATTTGATGAAGTTATTTGAAGCCCAAGAATGTTTCTTATGTATTACTCTGTTTCCCTTTCAAGTGGTAAATGTTAGCTGGCTACAGACTATGCTATGATGAGGTTTGGGCATTACAAATGAATGAGCTTCACGGCCTCACAGCCCAAGATGATCTTGTCCGGACAGTGCTGCCTCTCTTGCACAGAGAGAGGTCTTTTGGAGGCTTTCCAAAAGCTACAAATACGCAATTCACAGTATTCTTCAGTTGAAAGCTGGAATTTTTAACCTCACACAGGAAACTATAATGATATTTATTTTTTAATTTTCCCTCTTTTTCTGTAAATTATGAGGTCAGATTAATGGGCATTTTCATGATTGAAGTCAGAAATATTGAAACATGAAACTTAAAAAAAAAAAAAACAGCTCCCTGCCTTATTGCTGTCTATGATTTTTGGAGTAGTTAGAGAATATAAAGTGTTCGAAGAGTTTCTGAGTCACCTATTTTGAATACTTGATTCCATAATTGGAATTGAAGGTTTACTTGCCATATTTGTTACCAGCCTGAGCTAACTTGAATTAGCCATTTCTCCAGAAGTCATTACCTTAAAGAAATAAAGTTTAAGGAAGCAAACTGGATAAAGAAGCCAGAAATCAGGATATATGTAGTTTTACCAACACACACACACACACACACACACACACACACACACACACACACACAAACACACTCACTGTATTCACTATGCAGAAAGTCTTTTGAAACATGGATATTTTAGTAAGTAATCAGAATCATTGTCAGAGGAAACAAATATGAAAGACTAGTTTTTATCCTTTTACTATGATAGATGTTCTCTCTATATTTTTTGTTTCTCTTTAATTATTTTACCTAATTATTTATTGACGATGTGTAAACTACAGTCATTTAATTGAAAAGCAAGTTACTTCTAAGGACTTGCCAACCTGTTAGAATATTTTAAGTTGAGTCGCTAAAGGGCCCTCAGGATCAAAGCTATGGGGACAATAATTGGGACATGTGCCTTGAGCTAATGGCTTCATATGTAGACCTAGCACAGGCCAAATAGACTGAGCCTAGTGATGTGGAAGTGACAACTGCTTTCTGGTGCCATTCATCAATGTAGACAGTCAATCTAGATCTGTTCAAAGGAAGGAAAAGTACCTTTCTCCCCTTAACAGCTGAATTGGAGGACTAAATTCTTTAGAGAGTCACTCCACTTCCCTGCATTACATCGCCAACACATGTGTGTTTTGAAGTTGCTTTTGAGTGTTTGGTTTTTGCACTTTTTATCTATACTGACGGACTGCAGCATTAATTATTGGAAATGCACAAAGTGTTTGCTCAAGTATACCTGAGGCATCCTGGAGAGGTAAAGTTTGGAGTTATTTATGGGTTTGGCTGTCAAAAATATGAGATGTGCTAGTTAGATGTCTAGTTTAGATCAGTTATTTGCATTTTAAAATTAGATTCACTATCATTTATTCCTAGTAATTTTAAGTGCTTGAATTGCTTTTCATTTACTCTAAAATAGTTAAGCTACTCAGACTGCAAATGTGTGTCTGCACTTTTACATTTTTTGTGTTCGCAAATGTATATGACTTTAAGAAGTGAAGAAAGGCAATCACTGGAAGTTTATTTGATTTTATTACTTTGAAGGTGAAAAATTAGAAATAACCTCTAATGAAAGCTTAATTGAAGAGTTAAAACATAAATTTCTACAAATTTTTGTTTCAAATTTTAAATTCTAGTTCATTAGCATAAAATATAAAACATAAATTTCTACAAATTTTTTGTTTCAAATTTTATTTAAATTTTATTTAAATTCTAATTCATTAACATATAGTGTAATACTGGTTTCAAGAGTAGAATTTAGTGATTCATTGCTTATATTCAACACCCAGTGCTCATCACAAGTGCCCTCCTAATACCCATCACCTATTTAGCCCATCCTTGCCCACCTACCTCCTTCTACCCAGTTTGTTCTCTATTGTTAAGAGTCTATTAGGGTTTGCTTTCCTCTCTCTTTTTTTTCTCCTTCCCATATGTTCATCTGTTTTCTTAAATTTCACAGATGAGTGAAATCATATGGTATTTGTCTTTCTCTCACTGACTTATTTCATTTAGTATAATACACTCTAGCTCCATCCACATCATTGCAAATGGCAAGATTTCATTCTTTTGGCTGACTGAGTAATATTCCATTGTGTATATATACCACATCTTCTTTATCCGTTCATCAGTTGATGGACATTTGGGCTCTTTCCATAGTTTGACTATTGTTGATAATGCTGCTATAAACATCAGGATGCCTGTACCCTTCAAATCTTTATTTTCGTATCCTTTGGGTAAATACTTAGTAGTGCAATTGCTGGGTCATAAGATAGTTCTATTTTTAACCTTTTGAGGAACCTCCATACTGTTTTCCAGAGTGGCTGCACCAGTTTGCATTCTCACCAACAGTGCAAAGGGTTTCCCTTTCTCTGCATTCTTGCCAACATCTGTTGTTTCCTGTGTTGTTCATTTTAGCCATTCTCACAGGTATGAGGGGGTATCTCATCATGGTTTTGACTTGTAGTTCCCTGAGGAGGAGTGGTTGAACATCTTTTCATGTGCCTATTAGCCATTTGTATGTCTTCTTTAGAAAAATGTCTGTTCATGTCTTCTGCCCATTTTTTAAACTGGATTATTTGTTTTTGGGTGTTGAGTTTAATAAGTTCTTTTTTTAAAAGATTATTTATTTATTTATTTATTTATTTATTTATTTATTTATCTATTTATTTTAGAGAGAGCGAGCACAAAGCAGGAGGGGTAGGGAGAGGGAGAAAGAATCTCAAGCAGATTCCATGCTGAGCACAGAGCCAGACACGGGGCTCAGTCTCACGACCCTGAGACCATGCCCTGAGCCAAAACCAAGAGCTGGAAGCATAACCAACTGTGCCACCCAGGAGCCCCTGATAAGTTCTTTATAGATTTCAGATACTGGCCCTTTATCAGATATGTCATTTGTAAATATCTTCTCCTATTCTGTAGGCTGGCTTTTAGTTCTGTTGATGGTTTCCTTCACTGTGCAGAAGCTTTTTATCTTGAGGAGGTCCCAATAGTTTCATTTTTGCTTTTGTTTCCCTTGCCACTGGAGATGTGTCTAGTAAGAGTTGCTGTGGCCAATGTCAAAGATGTTACTGCATATAGGAATAGATGAAATGTATCTCAACATCATAAAGGCCATATATGAAAGACCACAGCTAATATCCTCAATGGAGAAAAACTGAGAGCTTTACCCCTATGGTCAAGAACAGGACAGTGATGCCCACTCTCACCATTATTATTTAACATAGTACTGGAAGTTTTAACCTCAGTAATTGGACAACTAAAAGAAATAAAAGGCATCTAAATTGGCGAGGAAGAGGTCAAACTTTTACTCTTTGCAGGTGACATGGTGCTCTATGTAGAAAGCCTAAAAGACCCCACCAAAAAAATTGCTAGAACTATTACATGAACTCAGCAAAGTCACAGGTTATAAAATCAACATACAGAAACCTGTTGCATTTCTATAAACCAATAATGAAGCACCAGAAAAAGAAATCAAGGAATCAATCCCATTTATAATTGCACCAAAAACAGTAAGATACCTAGGAATAAACCTAACCAAAGAAGTAAAAATCTTTACTCTGAAAACTATAAAACACTTATGAAAGAAATTGAAGAGGACACAAAACAATGGAAAAACATTCCATGCTCATGGACTGGAAGAACAAACATTGTTAAAATGTTTATACTACCCAAAGCAATCTACACATTTAATTCAATCCCTATCAAAATACCACCAGCACTTCTCACAGAACTAGAACAAACAATTCTAAAATTTGTTTGGAACCACAAAAGACCCTGAATAGCCAAAGCAATCCTGAAAAAGAAAAGCAAATCAGGAGGTGTCATGATTCCAGACTTCAAGCTATATTACAAAGCTATAGTCATCAAGACAGTATGGTACTGGCATTAAAACAGACACATAGATCAATGGAATAGAATAGAAAACCCCCAAACGAAACCACAGCTATATGGTCAACTAAACTTTGACAAAACGGGAAAGAATATCCAATGGAAAAAAGACAGTCTCTTCAAAAATGGTGTTGGGAAAACTGGACAGCAACATGCAGAAGAATGAAACTTGACCACTTTCTTATACCAATACAAAAATTTCTACAAAATTTCAGGATGCCTGGGTGGGTCAGTCGGTTAAAGCATCTTCTTTTGGCTCAGGTCATGATCCCAGGTCCTGGGATCGAGTCCCGCATTGGGCTCCCTGCTCAGTGGGGAGACCACTTCTCTCTCTCCCTCCACCTGCCACTTTGCCTGCTTGTGCTCTCTTTCTCTGTCAAACAAATAAATAAAATCTTTAAAAAAATTTCTACAAAATTTAAAACTATGTATTTACAGTAATTTATCAAGCCTATAGCATTTGGTTCTTACGTGATAGTCAAAGATGAGTTGTCTCATCATACCTGGAGGAGGATTTTTGTCAATTTAACTGATAAGCTTTTCCACACTGATAAAAAGTGCATTCCTGGCTGCTGTTTTTAAGTGTTTAAAGTAAAACTAATCCATATATCCTTTTTTATACTGTATTAAGAAATTGAAATTATGCGTTGGATCCTAGTGGTTGATTTGTATACATAAAAGTGGGTATTTACTCATTCTGATTTAAGATCTTTTTCCTAATAAAAGAGTCTCTGTTATGTCTAGGTCTATAAGTTCCCACAAATAGCAGTATTCACATTTAGGGACTTAAATGATAATGGTTAGACAGTGGTTGATGTTTTTAACTTGCCTACATTTCTGCTTTAAACTGTATTTTTTTTTTTACTTCCCTATATGCACTTGGCACTTTCATGTCTGTTGGACTCATCCATTGGTTTTACGGATGTGATACCAGGCAGCACTCATACCCATGTGTACATTTAGATAAATTAAGTCACAAATACTTCTGGGAATAAGAAGGAAGGCATTTCTTAATTAAATATTTGATAGCCCTAAAAAACAAGGTGGCACTCTATACTTATATGTACCCCAAACATAAATAATAAAGATTTAGAAAAAATAATTTAATGTTTTTATTATAAATAATGTTTACATAATTAAATGGAGACAAAGATTTATACCAAGTAAATAAGATCTGGGTAGAAGTGGGAGTAGCTACATGCAAGGATCCAAATTTTAATTGCTTTACATTTTATGAAATAGATGCACTTTATAATATTCTACCTCAAATTATTTAGATTGGGCCTTATGAAATTGCCATTTTTGTGTGGACTAAGAGCAGCAACTTCAAATAATTCACCCTTATAGACAATAATCCAGAAATCCATAAAATGGCATCCAATTTTCTCTGATGTTCTTTACTTTGTATTTCTTTTAGTCTTCATAGAAATTCTGCACAGTATTTTATTACACCTCTTTAGACTAGGATCTAGCAAGTACAGAGCCAGGCTTTGACTGTAGGCAAAGCACAACCTCTTGCCTCGTCTGTACTCATACCTGAAAGATGAGAGAATGTTCTAGCCATGTAAGGGGAACACATTCTCCCAAGAGTCAGCTAAAGATTCTAAAGAGTCGACATGGATACCTCATTTATTGTGTCTGGAATTTACTCCATTGTTTTATGGTGAAATTTACAGAACTTTAACACTCTGAACAATGATGTGTCTCTACATGGAAAATAGGATTATTTTAAAATTTTTGAAAACTAGGTGGGTTTTGGTCACATAGCCTTCTTGCTTCTCCAGTTCTTTCTTGTTAGTTTTTTATCATGGTTGTTCATACTTTGGGGATCTGAGTTATTTGTGGCTTCCATGATTCAGGAATAGCCCTGTTTTCTCTGTCATGCTTTCATTTGAGCATGCTTATCCAAATTAAGGAGAGTTAAAGGTTTGAATTAAAACCATCTAAGAGAGTGGTAAGAGCTTATTAAAAAAAAAAGCAGTGTAACTACAATGAATTTTGAAGGATGATATATATAGAATTATCATATTCGACCTGATAATGGGAAAGCATTTCATATTCCAGTCATGAGTGATTTAGGATCAGCAAACAAGTCATCTCAACTACCACTTCCTGAGGTCTAGCTCATCTATCAGAAGACATGAATCCTTTGTCTACTTCCCCTTGCTCAGTACATGCTCCACATACTCCAGAAAAAGATTTTCCCTATTAAACTCGTTAATGTATTACTGTGGCTCCCTGAAATTTGGCTTACTTGCTGTATTCAAAGTGAAGAGTTGAAAAGTCATCTTGATTCAAAAAGAAACCAAAGGTCTGCTTATGAATAGAAGGCCCCTGGACATCTGTAATAATTCATCTGCTTGATATTTGATCCATATTTGCATTTTCTTTGCCTGCACTATCCCAGAGCATGACTCCTGAAGGTTCAGAAATTTATCTCAGCTCTTTATGTATTAGAAACCTAATAACCTCTGTGAGAGAAAAAGTAAACAAAGTGGAACCAAGTCTATCATATGTATTCCTTTTCCCTTCAATTTAAAATACAAACAAGGTAAAGCTTCCAGATAAATTCTGTTCCAAAGGAAATTTGACTCATCTCTGTCCCCACCATCCTTGGGCATCATTTTTCCTTAATACTACCCCTTTCAGTGGGAGAAGATGACAGGAGAAAGCTCTTATCACTAAGGAGATGAAAGATGGCAAAATTATAGTCAAAAAGCTTGTGTGTGTGTGTGTGTGTGTGTGTGTGTGTGTGTGTGTGTGTGCACGCACGAGCATGCGCTAAAGGGGAGGGGGGATGGGTGAAATAGGTGAAGGGATTAAAAGGTACAAACTTCCAGTTATAAAATAAGTAAGTCACAGAGGTGAAAAGTATAGCATAGGGAATATAGTCAATAATAATGTAATAAGTTGGGTGGTGACAGATGGTGACTGCACTTAGCATGATGATCATAGTATTATGTGTAGAATTATCAAATCAAAGTGTTGTAAAAAATTATATCAGTCACCAAAAAACACATATTGAATGACTCTGGTTATATAAAATGTCCAAAATAGGCCAATGTGTAGAGACAGAAAGATGAGTGATTGCCTAGGGCTAGGGAGAGGATTTTTGGGGAGAAATGGAGACTGACTGCTAATAAATACATTTTTTTTGTGGATGAAGAAATATTCTAAAGTTGATTGTGGCAATGGTTGCACAATCCTGTGCATATATTAAAAACCATTGAAGTATACTTTAAATGGGTAAGTCACATGGCATGTGAATTATATCTCAATAAAGCACATCTTTAAAATGGCAACTTAAGATAAATATAGTGTGTTTTTTAACTGGTAAATGTATATCAGATTTTATATATAAGTATGCTCTTTTGCTCCAAAATAAATGTCTTTAGAAACAACAAAATAGTGGGAAAATAATTTCCTTGAGAAGCATACTTATTCTTTATTTTTTTAATTTAGGGATAAAATTGGCTTAATGTATGGGCTAGTTAAAATATCTGGCATTGTTTAAGAATTTCTATACTTTTTACTGAGTCTCTCATCACAAACTGCTTGAACAGCTGCCTTCAGAACAGCAATTTGAAGATATTTTTTAAAATATTGACAGTTTAAAAAGCAGAGAGATTTGACAGTCTCCAGTGTAAGTAAAACTTTATATTTCATTTTGTGTGATTACTGCAATCATTTCAAAGCAGTAATAACTGGATACAAATGCAGTTATCATTCCAAACCTCAAGTGTGTTCCAGAATGTCTGACAGCACTATGGCATAACAACATTGATGCATAAATTGCCATTTTATTTATCATTAGTCTAAAATACTAATCAAGGAAAATGTCATATTCTTTCAAAGATAATTTTGGTCCAGGGTCCTGAATCTAGTAGGAGCCTGTAGATTGGGGTAAGAAAAGAGCCAATTTTTTCTTCAAAAGGTTTGTAGATCAGTATTTTAATACCCCCAGATTAAGGGATCCCACCCGCTCCACATGGCCAGATGGCTGCGTTATTAGAAGCTCCCGGAGGAAGGGATTGGCTTTCTTCTAAGATAAAACTTAAGTATACATTTGGTAATAGTAAACATTCCAATGCCCAGATTTTAAAGGCAATTTTACATCATTGTTTTTTGTTAACATTATCTAAGCAGGATCTCCATATAGGATGATTGCCTTCACAGGCGTTAGCTGACTTCAGGAGAGATGAGAAAGTACCCAGCAGAAGTCAGAGGCCCCACACTCTGGGCTAAAAGCCTGCTGACATGTAACCTCTGGCACCATGATTGGCTCCTCCTGGACCCATAAGGCAATGGCATTTCTCAACTATCACATTAACTATCTGAAGAGTCCATGAAAAAATAAAACTGTCCCCACACAACGGGAGTTTGCCTTTGGCAGTCATCATCAGTTCTTTCTCTGTGGTTTCGATTCAAAATGTCAAACCTGAATTTTGTACATGATATACAGTATTGCTTCTATCTGACACTTTTTTTGTCTGACTTAAAATGGCTTTGTCTGACTTCTACAATAAATACATAATAAATATTTAAAACCATTTTTAAATATAATTTACTCAAAAAATGTTATGAATTACAATCCACTTTAAATTATTTTTTTCTTGTTTTACTACATTTTAATGTTAACCTTTTTCTCACAGTGGCTTGCACCAAAATATATCTCTTTTTTAAGATGCATTTATTCGAGAGAGAGAGAAAGAGCACACATGGGGCCCAGGGGCAGAGGGAGGAGAGAATCTCAGGCAGACTCTACGCTGAGCAGGGAGCCAAAGGTGGGCTCAGTCTCACTGCCCTGAGATCATGACCTGAGCAGAAACCAAGAGTCAGATGCCTAGCCCACCACACCGCTCAGGCACCCCTGCATTAAAATATATCTTAAATCACTATTTACTAAAATTTCATAGTGAAATATTAAGGAGGGGAAATCAGAGGGGGAGACAAGCCATGAGAGACTGTGGACTCCGGGAAACAAACTGAGGGTCTCAGAGGGGAGGGGGATGGGGGGATGGGTTAGTCTGGTGATGGGTATTAAGGAAGGCATGTACTGCATGGAGCACTGGGTGTTACAGGCAAATAATGAATCATGGAACTGCATGAAGAACTAATGAAGTACTGTATGGTGACTAACATAACATAATAAAAAAAATAAACATGCCTACATGGTCCTCTATTTCTGAAAAGGGACTTATAGTGAAATAAATAATTGGTATTACTTGGCTAAAAAAATCCATAATACTAAGCAAAGTAAACAGCATATCACCTATGGACATTAAAATGGTTAGGATGTACAAATAACTTTTGAAGACTATTGTATTAGATTGCATAAAAGCCACAATCGTAAAGTGGCATCATTTTCTCAGTGATACTTATTCTTCCAACATTTTATTTTAAAACTGTAATAATTACAGAAGAGAGGCATTTGCATTTGAAAGGTACATACAACCACAATATTGGTCTTGTTAAGTAGCAAGAAAAGAGGTTCTTTTCTGTGTTCTGCCAGTGATGATTTGTTTCCATCTGCCTCGGCTGAGTACCTCTGCAGATGGTCTAAACCAGGACATGTGCAGACACAACACGAAATACAGTTTATGTGAAAGAAAGGAGTTTTTTCCATTGTAAGAAAAGTGTTAATATCTTTTATGTGTATTTATTACCAATTATGGTTCTCAACTTTGGCCTTTTTCTGATTTTTAGCAAATCCTTATTCACGGAAAAAAGAAACCAATCCAAGTACTTTAAACAGTACCAACTGCTAGATTAACATTAGCTCAGTTAATTCTATAACTCCTCTATTGCCTTATATCCTTATTGGAAGTAAACTTTGTTTATTGACAGCATCGGAATTCATGACATAAATAAGGAAAAAGATTATTACAGGGGTGATGCCCATGATAACTGAGACAGCACTTCCACTCCACGCATGCGTATGCATTTATCAGCATTTTTTGAGCACCTACCAAGTACCAGGCTTTGCTAAACACTAATATTTCAGGGCCTGCCTTCATGAATAAACAATCTAGTGAAAGCTGAAGGGAAATAAACTATGTTCAAGAGATTATTAAATAAACACACATACTTAAAAACGTTTTTCCCTGGATCATTTGGTATATTTGGATTTGCACCCTTGGGCATTTTACAGATAATTCAATAGCATCATTCCAGACTGAGATGAAGAGTCAACACAGAGAAGTTACATCTTATTCCCAATTGGCTGGTATCTCCAACATACAGCCTCACTTCCCCACTAATGGCATTCTCTCCTGACCCTGAGGGACTCCTTTCGACACACAGCTCATAGAACCATAATGCAGAATCTCCCAGGATTTAATATTTTAGTCACATAGAACATTCACCCTAAGCCCCCAGAAGCTTATATTCAACTTCCATTACCAGAAGTTTCCTTATAACCTCTGCAATAACACAGGGAGCAGCCTCACTTGTTGGAAGGGAAAGTCTAACCCTCAGGTCTTTCTCAACTCTTATTGCACATGGAGCATAGCGTAAAATTATGATTTCTTCTTTCTTCACTCTTTAAAAACTCTGTTGAATTATGCCCAGAGTCTTCATAGTGTAGAAAGAAAGGCATCTTGCTCACCAACTTTGGCCTCACTTCTGGAATTTCTCTAGGACGTGACTCTTGCCTTGGACTTCATGTCCTCTGTCTCCTCCCTCTCTTCTCTTGTGCTTAATTCAGAGCCTCTTACTGTCACTCAGCAAGCGCTGATCAGGGGGGATTTATCCGTTCATTTTTTGTGCCATTTTAAATGTGTCCTGTCTGCTCACCTCGAATCCAGCCTTCCCTGCACCACTATTTGTGATTGACCCCGTTCTCCCACCTTCATCTCCAGCATGTAGACTGGCCACTTCTGTAATACTTAAAAATGTGCTTCATAGATTTAAGGAATGTATTCTGACTCCAGACCAAAACTCCTTGAGAGTAAGAACAATACCTCATATTGCTTGTCTTCTCAGAACCCAGCATCAAAACCATACCCTTCAGAAACATGAAGCTCTTTGTCCTCTCCTCAACCTGCACAAACCTCCTCTCCCACACCCACCATTCCCCAGCTCTTCTGGACACAAGCTTGTCACATTCTCCACTTGGAGTTTAGTGTTAGTGGATGCCTAAGTCTCAATAAAGATCCCAAGGTCACAGAGAGTGAACCTATGAAGAGAGCAATACCATTACATGGACCATTTTAGCGTGACTATAAAACCATCAAAGCTGAAAACTCAGGGCTCATCAGGTGCACAGGCCCCACTCCCAGCATCTCACATGGTTATATGTTTTTGTGAAATTTTCAAAAGGAAGACATTTTAACTAAAATTATCTCCTTCCAATCAAACTCCCACTACATCTTATTATGTTGAGAGTTATTGGAGTGACCACAAACATGTGTGGGAGTCTGACTGAAGGGAAATTGAGTGGGGTTGTGTGGACCTGAGATATATTTATGTGGCTTGAGGTCACTTTAGTGTATAGTTAAGCAATTGGTAGCCAGGCACATGTAGTAATGGCTCTCAGAAATACTTTTACCATCGACAATGGGAACTCAGTCAGACATTGAGACATGAAGGTATCAGGTCAGAGATGGTTTCACAATATAAGATATATCCTACTGTTTCCAAAACTAGATATATGTAGATAGTGGAGAGAAAACAAGGTTTATGTGCCAGAAACTAGTCTGTGGAGAACTCTTTCAGTCATCAGACATGTGAACTTATAAACACAAGACTGGGTCTCATTGATGCTTGGTCAACAGAGAAGTTCTCTCCTGGAGGAAATTTCCTTGATAGCATTGAAAATTATAATTGCACCATGCATTTTTTCTTTTATAATGGGAATTAAACAAAAGACAATTTATCCAAATTCCTATGTTTGTAGAGCACAAGCTTGTAATAGTATTACAAACAGTGAGTACGCCTATAGAAACTCATATATGAAAGAAATCTTAGAGTGGTTTCCCACTGAATTTGACAACTTGGAAAATGTGTAAGATATTATCAATAAAAGTTTGTAAAGCTGAAAAAATCAATGAACAGTCTTAGATTAAGACTGAATTATCTTTCTGTTTTATCTAGAGAAAATGTTATAAAACTACTACCATACGAAGAGTTGATCAAAGAGTATGGAGCCAAAAATGTAGGGAAAATTATTATGGAGATGTATTGGGCAGTAGGTTAAATATTTTTCTGGAAGTGGTCATGTTTGTAATATTTGTCACCTTTTTTAAATTTGAGATTTGTTGTGATTTCTTTTTCCTTCTAAATAAATGAATATTTACCTTCACATCTAATTTAGAATTTTCAGTTTTGTTGTTCCTTTTCCTTTTTTAAAAAAAGATTTATTTATTTAGTTGGAAGAGAGAGAAAGAGAGAGAGCATGCTCAAGAGAGTGGGGGGAGGGACAGAGGGAGAGAATCTTCAAGAAGACTCCTGCTGATCATGGAGCCCAACGTGGGGCTCGATCTCACAATCCACGAGACCAAGACCTGAGTTGAAATCAAGAGTTGGAAGCTTAACTGACTGAGCCATCCAGGTGCCCCTTGTTGTTCCTTTTCTTTTTTTTTTCTTAATATATTTTTTTAAATTTTATTGTGTTATGTCAATCACCATACATTACATCATTAGTTTTTGATGTAGTGTTCCATGATTCATTATTTGTGTATAACACCCAGTGCTCCATTCAGTATGTGCCCTCTTTAATACCCATCACCAGGCTAACCCATCCTCCCACCCCCCTCCCCTCTAGAACCCTCAGTTTGTTTCTCAGAGTCCATAGTCTCTCATGGTTCATCTCCCCCTGTGATTTTCCCCCCTTCATTTTTCCCTTCCTACTATCTTGTTTCAGAGGTACGGGTCTGTGATTCAACAGTCTTACACAATTCACAGTGCTCACCATAGCACATACCCTCCCCAATGTCTATCACCCAGCCACCCCCTCCCTCCCACCCCCGACCACTCCAGCAACACTCAGTTTGTTTCCTGAGATTAAGAATTCCTCATATCAGTGAGAATATATGATATGTGTCTTTCTCTGATTGACTTATTTCACCAGCATAATACCCTCTAGTTCCATCCATATCACTGCAAATGGCAAGATTTCGGGGTTTTTTTGATGGCTGCATAATATTCCATTTGCATATATATATATCACATCTTCTTTATCCATTCATCTGTCGATGGACATCTTGACTCTTTCCATAGTTTGACTATTGTGGACATTGCTACTATAAACATCGGGGTGCATGTACCCCTTCGGATCACTACATTTGTATCTTTGGGGTAAATACCCAGTAGTGCAATTGCTGGGTCATATGGTAGCTCTATTTTCAACTTTTTTAGGAACCTCCATACTGTTTTCCAGAGTGGCTGCACCAGCTTGCATTCCCACCAGCAGTGTAGGAGGTTTCCCCTTTCTCCGCATCCCTGCCAACATCTGTCATTTCATGACTTGTTAATTTTAGCCATTCTGACTGGTGTGAGGTGGTATCTCATTGAGGTTTTGATTTGGATTTCCCTGATGCCGAGCAATGTTGAGCACTTTCCCATGTGTCTGTTGGCCATTTTGATGTCTTCTCTGGAAAAATGTCTGTTCATGTCTTCTGCCCATTTCTTGATTGGATCATTTGTTCTTTGGGTGTTGAGTTTGATAAGTTCTTTATAGATTTTGGATACTAGCCCTTTATCTGATATGTCATTTGCAAATATCTTCTTCCATTCTGTTGGTCGTCTTTTGGTTCTGTTGACTGTTTCTTTTGCTGTGCAAAAGCTTTTTATCTTGATGACGTCCCAATAGTTCATTTTGCCCTTGCTTCCCTTGCCTTTGGCGATGTTTCTAGGAAGAAGTTGCTGCTGCTGAGGTCGAAGAGGTTTCTACCTGTATTCTCCTTTAGGATTTTGATGGACTCCTGTCTCACATTTAGGTCTTTCAACCATTTGGAGTCTATTTTTGTGTGTGGTGTAAGGAAATGGTCCAGTTTCATTCTTCTGCATGTGGCTGTCCAATTTTCCCAACACCATCTGTTGAAGAGACTGACTTTTTTCCATTGGACATTCTTTCCTGTTGTTGTTCCTTTCCTTAAAGAAGTTCTTCCAAAATCGTGTGTACATCAGGCCCTGAAAACCTGGATCATCCTCTGCCACCAAGATATGGAAAAATATATGTGTCAAGTATAAGCAAATGATTGGTTTATGTCTGGCTTTGTTCTGGTCTTGGCCCAGCTAGCAAGTGTGGAGGGTTTCTTCCAAATGTAGGCAGGGTTTCACATCACAGCCCAGAATGAATAGAAAGAAAATTCATCTTCAGAGAAAAAAAGACAATATCAGAGGGCAGAGAAGTAGTTAGTTCGCATGGTCTCTGCGTTATCTTCTCGCACTGTGATAGAAGATAAGAGCCTTGTGGTGCCAGGATAAGGTAACACACCTTTCTTTAAGGTGAATGGAAAACTGTTTAATCAGTTCAGTAAATGCAGTCCCAGTTGCATGTTATTCAAAACCCCGGAGTACAAACAGATATTGAACCAGTTTTCCAAGGGCAAAGCTCCAATTATTGTACGAATATTCACAAACTGCTATAAACCATGAACTCCTTCCAAGCACTATCTGCTATTCATGCCTCTCTTCATGCTGCCCCTGAAGGAACTCATGCTTGGTTCCTATTTAGACATCTTATTAACCCAATGGAGGAGAGCCTCTGAGTGTGAGTGTGAATGGCAGTTCATTCCCCTTTTTCCCCCAAATGCCCATCAGGTTATTTTTAACAAGCAGATACTGTATCTTAGAGATATGCTGCAAAAATATTGAGTTCAGAAATCAAGAAAACCTTCCATTGGGGGAAAAAAAACAATAGTGAGTTTTACACTATAGCAATGTATAACTATTGTAGTTCTTAAAGAGTTACTGCAAACCTTTCAATTATGTTTTTTTAACCGCAAAAAGAGAAAAGATGGACTCTGAGAAACCATAACCCCAAACAACTGAAATTGAAAGGCCCCATATGCTTCCAAGCATCTACATAAGTCCAAACATCTGACTAAAATAAATATATAGATAGTTAATGTTATCAGTTTTATAATGGGCAAATTAACTTGTTAGGAGTAAAAAACTTGAATCACTATGTACACCTGAAACTGATGTAACACTTTGTGCCAACCATACTCAATATATAATTAAATAAATAAGATTTCAATTAAATTAAATTTATTTATTTAAGGGGAAAGAAAAGAATATATCTCACCTCTTTGTGTTTTAAGTTTTCTTCTCCCCATCTTCAAGCAAGTGCCCATAATAGACTTTTTTCTATGTGCTGTACTTGAGACTTAAGCTATAACAATTCTTTTGTTGTTGTTCTGAATTATTTTTTAAGATTGTCGCTATTGGTTTCATACTCTAGCTTATTCAGACATTTATTTAAGATGGCTAAAAAGGGGCAAACTACACAACAGGATTAAATAAATGAACAAAAACCATGAAACAAAGAGAAATCCACTTATCATGCATTGGATTGTAAACAAGCAGAGAAAGTGGGGGGATGAGAAAAAAAGAGAAATGGAGAGGAATTTTCATTGCAATTAAAAACAGAGGTTTATGGGCACCTGGGTGGCTCAGTTGGTTAAGCGTCTTGCCTTTGGCTCAGATCTTGATCCCAGAATCCTGGGATCGAGCCCCGCATCGGGCTCCCTGCTCTGAGGGGAGTCTGCTTCTCCCTCTCCCACTCTCCCTGCTTGGGCTCTCTCTCTGTCAAATAAATAAATAAAATCTAAAAAAAAAAAAAAACAGAGGTTTAAAGTATTACAAGTCTTTTCTCCTATTTCATGAGATTCGATAACCCTTTATAAGTCTGAAGATTTTGTTGTGACTTACATTGACTTGAATACATAGAGACTGTTTCATTTGTTGGGACATGAATGGAAGAGGGTGTGCAGTGGGATCAAGGGAATTGTGACTAGGGTGTTAGAGGTTTGCACAGAAGCCCAAAGGTACAGTGGCTGTTTCTGTGTCAGACCAAGTGTACAAAATGTGCAGGATTCTCAAATCATTTGCCCCCAAATGGATTCCATGCTTTCTTCGAAAAGAACTGCCATGTTTTTCACTTACTTGGCTGTTTTGGGGTTTTTTCCCAGGTTTGCTTCGTGAACCTGGATGTGAACAAGGATGCATGCAGCACGGAGCACCTGCAGCAGGTAACACTGGGAACATGAGCTCTCTGGCAGCTCATGACAAAGGCTGGCTGCACCAACAAGAGAGCAGACTTGACTTCATCTACAAATAGTGCTCATTCAGTTGGAAACTCTTTAGTTGAATGGCTTCATCACAACCCATTCCCTGACCCTTTCCCTGCCACCTCCCACACAGATTGCCTTCCTTATACTTGGGAACCTTGCTTTCCCAATATAATGGGGCTGCTCTCCAAACAGGTGCTTTCCCCTGCGTGGGGCCTGATAGTGGCTTTGTCTGCCCCCACCTCCTCTGTTCTCAAATGCCCTGGCTGAGATGATGTTTCCAAGGCTTTTCCAAATCTGCTTGATACCAGCCAGCCCTTCTTTGTGGCTCTCAGGTCTGCTCTTTCCTGTTGCTTTTATCAAACGTTTTGTCCCTAACTTTGGTTTCCCAGTCCTACACTCAACTGGGGCTCAGACTCTTTGCGTTCTGCAGCAAGTACATATTCCAAGCTCATCCAAGGTTGGGAGGATCCTGATGTAAATCCTTGACAACATGCAAGAAATTGAAGGGCCCCTCAGTCCTTTGGACTAGAGTCAATAGGGGGTCTGATAGGAAGAATTAATTGGTGTGATATGATTATCCTTTCATACCCAAAGCTGAAGATGGGTTTGACCTCACTATTTGGTATAATATAGTGGTGTAATAGACACTATTTGTAGGTTGACAATCAGAACAGTGGGGCTGTGATTACTTAATTATTCCTATAATGTTTTTTCTTGACAATACTGCAAATGTGTTTGAAGTTTCTCAAACCCAATTGCCCATACAGATTATCCATTATAGATTTCCACAGACCTTCAAATATCATTCATCTGTGTAGTCCTGGAGGGATCTTTGGGAAAAAATTTTTACATATGATTTCATTTAATGGGCTTATAGTACAGACAGAGTCTGTCAAATAGAGCAGGAGAGACCAAAGCAAGTTGGCATCTTACGGACTGTGTGTTTGAAGATTTATACAAGTGATTTCAGACAGTCTTCTACTATGGCTAAGAGTAGAAACTTGGCACTGATTTAGCTATATGACCTTGTGTAAACTAATCTCTGGGCCTCAGGCTACTTATGTGTAAAAAGAAAATAATAATGGTACCTAATCCATGTGGGGGTGTTGTGGGGATTAAATGTATAAGATGTAATGTATGTACAGTCTTTAGCATAGCACCTAGTACATACAGCAAAATCAATATTGGAAATTATTTTATTATTGATATGATTATTATTGACTTTGTTAGAACAGATGATTATTAGTCAACAATCTCTTATTACAAGAGTTAAAAGGAAAAAAAAATCCTTACTATGTATACTTGTGATGTGACAGTATTTATTAAATATCTACTTTGGAAAATTTAGAACTAAAGAGTTTTTAAAGCTTTATGTTTAAGTAATTTTCTATTCCAATCTAAACCTTTATGTTTCAATTTCACCCAATCTCTTCTAGTAATCATCTTAGTAGATTAAGTAATCTATCGCTTGCATACGTTATGTATTATTTTTGCAAATAAGTAGTTTTGGGGTAGAGTTTTGGAGGTGAAAAGAAATTATCTAAACTACCTAATTTCTTCCTCTACAGAAATTGGTCAATGTTTCACCAGATCTTCCAAAACTCATCAGCTCCATGAATGTCCAACAGCCAAAAGAAAATGAAATTGTCCTTCTAAGTGGGTTAACATCTGGAAATCTCCAGGCAGATTTCGAAGTTTCACAGGTAAGACATGTAAGCTCTTGGTAAAATATTCATTAGTGATAAGTTATCTATGGTCAGTTCTTGGCACAAGTCAGTATGAACTTCAAACAGATGCTACACGTAAGCTCCCAGAGCATAGGACCCCAAAATCTCTTTGTAATCAAGAAGAGTCTTCTTTTTATTTCTTCTAAATATGCCACTCAGAGTTTGACAGAGCTTCCCTTACCTCAAAGCCTAACATTTATTATCTTCTTAAGTTCATGATGCTAACTTGCACTTAAACTAGAGCAGACACACTGGGCATTGACTGCTTAGCTTGGTTTTCTTCAAATCTATTAGGTAATCAAAAACAGACTCGTCTTCTGTTTCACAAACAATACCAAAATTCTAATTCATACCATATGGTCCCAGAATCCTAGCATTTCTTCTTTATTCTTATATTTATTTCTTAGGATATACTAAATGAGCCAGGCTAATAAATATAGGATAACAACCCTATGGATGGAAAGTGAGTTTCCTAGAAAGAGTGAAGTGAATGAGTGAGTCCTTAAAGACTGAATTTTCCTTAAAGAGTAAAATTCCTAGAAGAAATGAGCATTACTAAAAATAAAGCAGAAATTCAGACACTATTATTCTCTTTCAGTGTACTGATGTTCATTGTTATTAGATAAATCATTATAACATTCTTTAAATTTTTACAATTCTAAATCATCTAGGCGATTTACAGAAACAAATATAAGATTTCTAAAGGCACACTGTATCAAAGATCATGGATCTTCCCAAATAAGGTATGCTGATAGTGACACATAACACAGCTACAGGTTAAAATGATGAACATTTGTTTGCCTCCAGTTGTTCTTTCTTGGGTTTCAGTTTTGCTGGAAAATTTTAAAATATTCTTTTATTCTTCAGTCCTTCAAAATATAAAAAAACTCAGAAATCCACCCATTTGCATCTAGTCCAAATGCTTTGTAAAAATCTGCACACACAGTCTATTACAATTTGGTAATCAAGACTAGAAAAGGGGCACCTGGGTGGTGCAGTCGGTTAGGCTACCGACTCTTTGTTTCAGCTCAGGCGATGATCTCAGTGTGGTGATCTCAGTGTCCTAAGGTCAAGCCCCATGTCTCTCTGTGCTCAGCGCAGAGTCTGCTTGGGATTCTCTTTCCCTCTCCCTCTCCCCCTCTTGCTCTCTCTCTCTCTCTCTCTCTAAAATAAATAAATAAATCTTTTAAAAAAAAGACTAGAATAATATTTCTCCTGGTCAATCTAATAACACATTTTCTTAGTGGTAAAATTAATCACCTGAAAAGAGAAAACAGAAATGGTTCTAAGTGCCTTCTCTTTATATTGGGCAAAACTATGATGACAAAAAGTAATTTTCACATCTGAGTTTTTTAGTATTTTTGCACCAGGCCTATTAGGATATGTAATTAAACATGACAGAAAATTGGAAAATGTATAAAAGGAATGTAACTAAAAAGTATAGTGGGTAGATTATTACAGCTATTTGGACAGTGTATTCAGGACATGGATTTCCCCCTGTGGCCTCTTTTGGACTTCCTCTCTCTGTACCCACTATCAGACAAGTCTCTTCCCAGGAGGAGACACTATCCCTTTGGGTTCAACTTGAGCAAGAGTGAATGTCTCCTCCAGATGGCTCACAGCAAAAGTCTAATTGTGTTCTATTGGGTCTTGTGTGTCATGTGCCCATTTCTGAACCAATCACTATGGCCTGAGGATTGCAGTGTTCTGATTGGCCAGGCTGGGTCACATGATCACCTCAGAGTTTGAGGTCAATTAACTCCATGTAAATCACTTGGACTGTGAGTAGACCAGAAAATGGTGCCCCACAGGGTATGAAAACCAGAAGAAGATTGAATGATGTGGTGTCACAAAAGCAGCACGGATGTTAGTTGGGGTCAGGGAAAGTCCAAATGCCCAGGACTCATCAAATATCATCCATGAAAAACATACTTAACATTCTGCATACTTTTCCTAAGAGCTGTCAAGAATTGCCTGTGAGCTGTAGCACTCTTAAACATTTCATTCATCTCTAAGCCAAGAGTCCCCCTCACTTCCTACATACCACTTCACCCTTCTGCAGTCTCCCAAAGGTCTACCTCATTTTCTAGGTACCACAGTCCATGTATTTTAATAGATCAGCAATGTTGGGCAGCATATCAGTATGGAATCCCATGTTAACCAACCATAGCCATAACCTAATTGTTTAAGGATAGTCTCAGTTTGGCTGCCCTGACTCATGAGAGTTAGTTACTTGGTAATCCACAAATAATCATGGAGATACTGGCATAGGCAACTTGAGCTGGGTTAAGGGGGAGAAGTCTAAAGCAGGCCCCAGGGCACAGCTATCGTTCCCAGTGACCCTGTGAAGAAGGGAATCAACAAGCCACTTGGCACCTTTGACACAGGAAATTGCGACGCCAAAGATTTTTGGTAGTCCAGATAACAAGTTACCTCACCTCTCTCAACTATAATTTCTTATTCTATAAAATGGAGATTTAAAAAAATATCTTCCCTCTATTCTCAGAGACTAGACATAGTGATTTAATAAAATAAGAAGAAGCCACCTTGAGAAGGACTATTCAAATGAAAAGTGTTTTGTTTCCATGTCCAAAAAATTGAATAAAGGTGAAGTAGAAAGAAAATGTTATTTAAAGCAAAATAAGGGGCATCTGGGTGGCTCAGTCTATTAAGTGTCCGACTCTTGATTTCAGCTCAGGTCATGATCTCAGGGTCCTGAGATTGGGCATCACATGGGGCTCTGTGCTGGGCTTGGGGCCTGCTTAAGATTTTTTCTCTCTCCCTCTCCCTCCCGCCTTTCTGTCTCAAATAAATAATCCCAAATAAAAGATTTCAGAGATGCATATTAGGTACAATAAGAAGATCTACTCCTGTGTCTGTCCTTTCTGTGAGATGGACACATAATTTTACTGGGCATGCATGAGTTCAAGGAGGTCCAGGTGCAAACCACTCTTCTTTCCGAATTGCACATCCTCAGTGGGTATTGGAGTTTTGCTGATTAGACCAGAAAGCCACGGGGAGAATTGGAAAGTACACAGGAATTGGAGTCCAACAGGCCTGGATTTCGGTGCTGGCTCTTCCATTTTATATTTGTGTAACCTTGAAAGGATCGGTTAGCCTTTCTGTGCCTGATCTCTCTTCTGTAAAAGAGTAATGGCACCACCAACCTCATAGAAACCATGTGTGCATTAAAGGTAATAGGATAGTCAAGGCACCTAATAGACTACAATAAAAATTATATAATAATACCTGCCATTATTTTACAGGCTGTGTCATTTGGCCTTCACTTACTTAAGACTCCTAGGATGTTTATTTACTTTCAAGAAGATAGTTAAAATATATTTTCTTTCTACAAACGCAATAGTCATGGAACATGGCACATTTCATACAATCCTTTCTCCAAGTTTATTTTGAGGTATTACTTAACTGCTCATGTTGATTTAATAATATCTCTTTTGATTCCTGCCACAATACATAAAACCTTATGTTATAAATATTTAATCTGAATGATAGGAAATGGCCAATGCACAACCCTTTTTACCTATAAATATGGTAACTTCTAGTTCAACTTTATAATTATTTTTATTCATGCCTGATCCACTGGCAGGCTATCGTGCCCCATCCCCCCTCCCAAACCCCATCTAATTCATGTTTCTACCTCCCAGCATACCTTGCATATAATAGGCACCCAGAAAGTATCTTGTAAGTTTCAAGTTAGTGCATTATGTCTGAATTCGTGGAAATAAAGTTTTAATCAAGCCAGCTACTTTTACTCTACAGCATTAGTTCCTCATCAACATGGGGGATCTCAGACTCCTTGTGAATTTCATAAAAGCTATAGACCAGTGCTTCTCAAATGTTAATGCATGTGGGAATACCAAGAGATTTTTCTTGAAAATGCAGTTTCTGATTTACTAGATCTGGGGTGGGTCCTGAGATTATAGATTTCTAACAATCTGCCAAGCTGCTAGTCTACAACCCACACTTTGAAAAGTGAGGTTATGAACCCCCTTCCTTGAAAAAAAAACCTAATTACCTAAGCACATATATCAATTCTGTTTCTGAGCCCCCTTGGCCCCTTGGAGAATGACTGGATTTTTCATTTTGTAATCAAGTGTCCTGGAATTATTCTAATCATAATATTCAACCAAATAGATTAATAAATGACATTTATGTAAGAAAAAAGATATACTACTTTCAGAAATACAATATGGATGTCTATGTGTCTGTATTTCTCTGCATGCGCACATACTTACCCCTTACACACACATGTATTCAGACTCAAGGATTCCAAAATGGCAAGTTAACTAGGATTAGACCCAATGAACTCTAAATGCAGATAAACATTTGATTTAAATAATCCTCTTTGTAGGATAAACATGTATGCATAGAATATTTCCCCCAAACATTTCAAATTCCACTTTGATATAAATTTATTTAGCTTTCTCCTCCCCACTAATTCCTGTTTCCATTCAAAGAATTTTCTGTTAAAAATTCCTATGAATCAATGTATTGTCCCTTTTATGAAAATAAAAATCCCAATGCATAAGATATGTTTGTAATTTACTAGTCATCTGTGCAGGAGCAATTGAAACTTTTATTGCTGTTCTAATGAACAACAATATGGAGAGCGAAAAGTGCGTAGTGGTGAATAAGGTTATGTTCTGCCACCCTAGAACAGAACAGAATTAGTAGGTCTCACAGGGACACCATCCAATGATTTGGGCCTCCTTATCACTGCTTTCCTCATATGCTGGCCTTTTAGAAATAATCAGTGCTCTTCCAGGGGACTTCTTTGTACCTCATTGTGTCTGCTTCTTCAGATGAGCAATACACATTATACATTCTAACTGTAGGTAATAGAAATACTGAAATACTGACAGAGGCTTTACTGAACATCACCAAGGCAGAAAAGGATCTTGGTCTGAAAAGCTGGGACTCAGGTTAATCAAGAAGGGTGCACAAGACGGCCTCAACATTCCCCTCAGCTTGACTAGACTTCAGACAGGCTTCTTCCTGACTCCAGGCACTGACACCCTTTTCTTAGAACATTTACTTTAGAAAACATCGTTAGGAGTCTCTGCCCCTTTGAGATGTAAATCATATGAAAAGCCTCATGCCAGGTTTAAAGCCCAGGAGTGTCTTTTTCAAAGACCTGTGAACCATCTCTGAAGTAAGATCATCAAAAAGATAGTTTCCCTTTCTCTGTGGAAGGATGGGAGCCTAGATTCAGTAGGAGCCTGACTCCAATTTGCAAAACCACCTCCTGCCATGCAGATGCAAGAACCTTAGCTTTTCCTCTGGATAAAGCCAATTAGCAAGAGCAGAAGGTCTGCAGCCCTCTGACACCAGCTCTTAAAAGCCCTTGTGCCTTTTGTTTCAGTGGATTTGTGGTCCAGGTCAGTTCTGGCCCCTCTTTCCCTACTTTAAGAGCTTTGAAGAAAGTCTTCCTTAGCCTATTTAACTGTGCCACTTTTGCTTTGACAGGAGACAACAAAAATATGTGATGCAACTGGTCTAGTTTCCCTGAAGTCGGACTTTCTTCTAGGTACCCTGTGTGCCCGAATAGCACTTGAATTTTTTTCAAACAATGCATCAGTCGAAGCCCAGAAGATATTCCAAATATTTTAAACATTCCCCCACTCCTTGTAACAAGAAAGACTGGTGGAAGAAGAAAGGTCAGAAGCAATGGTTTTTTATTCTCTCTTTCAATAAATGCCTTTTTTCCTCTCACTTTCAGTGCCCTTGGCTGCCAGATATCTGTTTGGTCCAGTGTGCGAGAGGGAACAGGGCAAACAGTACCAACTGCATCATCTTTGAAATCAACAAATTTTTGATCGGTCTTGAACTGGTGCAGGAGCGGCAGCTCCACCTGGAAACAAACATCTTAAAAGTGGAGGATGACACCAATTGCTCTCTGTCTTCAATCGAGGAGGACTTCCTTACCGCCTCTGAGCACTTGGAGGAGGAAAGCGAGGTGGAAGACTGTAGGAGCGGTGAGAACTACCCCATGAAACAAATGCACATCCTGAAATTAGTCACCCTCTAAAGATGAGTAAAATTTCAGGAAAGTTTCAGACCATGTCAGTTTGGCTGATACATCATAATCTTCATATGCCAAGTTTAGGGAGGGCAGGAAGATAACAGACCACGAGTGAGGATGCTGACTCATGCACTTAGACTTGATGGTTGGATGGCTCCATTTTCCTAACGATGCTGTAGGGATGCTGAAGGACATCCTCCTGCCTGCCGAGAGACTATCACAGGGAGGAAAGTTATCTTCCCTGAGACTTCCATAAAGCCACCTATTAGTTGAAGCCAACTTAAACTGGCCTAATTCTAGCACTGCCTCTTTGAGACTGTGAAGCCTGGATTGGTTACCTAGTCCTTCTGAGCCCCAGTTTCTTTATCTAGTATTTGGGAGTATAATAATACCTCTAGCACTGTTACATTTACTATATTCAGCTTTATGTATTTATGATATTTACCTTTTATTATGGTAAGGACAGAAGGAAATAACACAGGAGAATACTTAGCACTTAGCATTTATTCAGTTTTGATTGACTGATTCAAAGAGCTCAGTGAACGATGTGTTCCTCTTCCCCATTCTTAGCCACAGAGGAAGGGATATTGCAGATGTTGTTGTCAGTCCCTGGGACAAGTCCTACCCAAACTTCAGAGCAAAGTTTCGCAAGAAGGCTTACTATGGAGGTTGCTGTAAACATTCTTCCTCCTCCTTCCATTTGCACTAGGAAGCTCTAAGATGCAACTGTCTGGGTTACTTTTCCCATGGAGCCATGGAGAAAGATGATCAAGGGCGCCTGGCTAAGCGTCCGCCTTCAGTTCAGGTCATGATCTCAGGGTTCTGGAATCAAGCCCCCTCATCGGGCTCCCTGCTCAGCAGGGAGTCTGCTTCTCCCTCTGCCTCTGCCCCTTCCCCACCCCCCTCGTGTTCTCTCTCTCAAATAAATAAATAAAAATCTTTAAAGAAAGAAAAGAAGAAAGAAAGGTGATCAGCACTCAGCTCCCCAGTGCTATCTTCTCCCACTCTAGTGCTGACATTAATATCCCACATTGAAAGCCATTTTGTTGAGTGGGGCTCCATAATGAAACTCAAAAACCTCTTCAGATTCACTTGTCTTGAAGGAACATTCTAAATGCTGTTTGGGAGGGGAGGGAAACCCCGGTACTATAAGGCCTTTTTTAAAAATAATTATTAATTTAGACTCATGAGATCCTGCTATCCAAAAAGTAATAGGGGGCCCTCATTTTGTCTTCACTAGGTGATGAAAATATAAATGTCTCAGCTAATGTTTTGGAAAGTAAAAAACCAAAGGAAGCCACTCAGGAGGGATGGAATTACAACAAGGAAAAGTTGCTTTATGCTTTGGAAGACAAACGTATTGGCAAATATCATCCGACGATGAAAGCAGAAGGATCTCTGGAAAAAGTAGCAGCAGACACCACTTTGCAGAGCCTCGATGCATCGGAATGGAAAGATGAAGCTGTGCAGAAGGAGAGGCCAACCACAAATTATTACTATTCAGGAAATGTTAAAGGTCACATGGAAAAATCCCAGGCACCATATATTCCAGGGGATGCTTACTTCTCCAAGATGGTTAAGAACGGTGGGCCTCCCGTCTATGGTGCCCTTGCTGAGCATGACAACAGCTTAAACCCAGGGGACCGTGAAGATGGTATAAACTCCCTTCCTCCCAAACAAGGTGGAGAAGCCACAACTGGGGAGTATGCTACAAATTTAGCAGAATCGGTGCTGCAAGACGCATTTATTCGGTTGTCCCACTCTCAGCCTACACCGCCCCAGGAATCGGCAGTCAGTGTTTCTGTTGGAAATGCTCTGCTACCCAGTGGCTCTTCCACCAAAGGTATGGTGGGCCCTCGGTCATGGGATGAGCTCCCCAAAATCGTCATTGTTCAGAGTCCAGACGGCAGTGATGCCATGCCTGAGGTGGGCATCTCCTCATGGTCTGAGGTGGAGGTCTCCGTTGAAACCTCGGGTGTCCTCTCTGGAGAGAAGTCCAGCAGACACCCTCAGAGTGCTCTAGAAGTTGCATTGGCTTGTGCGGCCACTGTCATTGGAACCATTTCCAGTCCTCAGGCCACAGAAAGGCTCAAAATGGAGCAAGAATCTTTGGTTTCACCCCATCCAGTGGGAGGCAGTGAACCGCTGCAGACTCAAATATCCAAAGTACTCAAGGAGCCATCCATCAGTGAATACTCCTTTCCATCTGCTCTGTGTGGCATGACTCAGGTGGCGAGTGCCATTGCTGTGTATGGCCTGGGTGAAACAGGAGAGGCGAAGACTCCCAGAGGCCTCTCGTGTGCAGCTGAGGCCTGTGCAGCGGCCCCCTCGCCTTGCAGTCTAGTGACAGTGGGGAACCTAGAGCTGGGAAATGAGGCCATTGCTTGGGCATTGCTCAAGGAAGCTGCTCTGGTTTTAACAAGGCCCAATCCCTGCAGCGGCATTGGAGACCTCATGGAATCAATGAGCAAGAGAATCATAGAAACTGCTTCAAAGCCTCAGATCTTGTGCTCCGAAAACGTCCTCAGGAATGACCTGGCACAGACCCTGTCCAATGTTATCCTGAAGCAATGCATTGATGACGCTCACCAGAAAAACAAAATAATTGATCCCAACGATAGCAGGCATTCACCTGAAACTTTTGACACCTTGATGGAAAGTGCAAATCAACTGCTCTTCAGTGTGATATGCTTCACGTTCAAGAAGATGAGTCATTTTGTACAGGTTGGGGAAGGCCCCACTGCCCTCGCTAATGAGACCATCAGCTGGATGGAAACAGAATTTGGCTGCCGGCCACCTGACCAGGCTTCTGGTCTAACATGGACCAAAACCATTGAATATTCCAGCAGCTATCCACTTAGCAATCCGTGTAGCACTAGTCTTGTAGATGATGTTTATCTGAAGCAAGACAGCAAGGGCCCAGCAAAGCCAGGACTCTTCAAGAAACCCGTGCTGCAATCTGAATTGCCCTGTAGTCCCAGAGTGCCTGAATCTTCAACTGCTAAAACACCCCCCAGAGAAATATATCGAAAAGGAACCGCAGGAGAAGATCCAAACCACCCTCATCAGATGCTCAGGCACAATGAGGATGAGTACAGAGCCCGTTCGGAGGGAGAATGGACACTGGCAGTGGGCAAGGGCAGCAGAGGTTCCCAGGATGCAGAGGACGGCACCAGTGCAAACACCCAGGAGAAGTATAATCGTGCCTCCCCTCTAAACAACGAAGTTCAAGTGAACCGGTCTTTGTTAGGGAATGACTTGCTGCTTCCTGCTCAATCCATGCTACAGGCAAAACATGCAAATATACACTGCATTACAGACTTTGCGGAAGAATTAGCAGAGATGATTGTCTCCATGGCAACTGAAATCGCAGCAATTTGCCTTGACAACTCAAATGGAAAACAACCCTGGTTTTGTGCATGGAAGAGAGGGAATGAGTTCCTGGTTACTCCGAATGTATCCTGCCGGTCCTTGAAGAGGAAGAAAGAAAGCCAGACCAGTGGGGCCACAGTGAGGAAGCACAAGCCACCAAGGCTCAGTGAGATCAAGAGGAAAACGGATGAGCACCCAGAGCTTAAAGAGAAGCTGATGAACAGGGTTGTGGACGAGTCAATGAATCTTGAGGATGTCCCAGATTCTGTCAATATTTTTGCAAACGAAGTGGCAGCCAAGATCATGAACCTAACAGAGTTCTCAATGGTGGACGGCGTCTGGCAAGCCCAGAGCCATCCCCGGAACCGCTTACTCAGCGGAGACAGGTGGAACCGACTAAAGGCCTCTAGCTGTGAAAGCATCCCAGAAGAGGACTCTAATGCCCAGGCTTATGTTAATAGCCTAGGTTTAATGAGTACTTTAAGTCAGCCAGTTAGCAGGGCCAGCTCTGTCTCCAAGCAGTCCAGCTGTGAGAGCATCACTGAGGAGTTTTCCAGGTTTATGGTGAACCAGATGGAAAATGAAGGAAGAGGGTTTGAGTTACTGCTGGATTACTATGCGGGCAAGAATGCCAGCAGCATCCTGAACTCAGCCATGCAACAGGCATGCCGTAAAAATGACCACCTCAGTGTGAGGCCAAGCTGTCCCTCTAAGCAGTCCAGCACTGAGAGCATAACCGAGGAGTTTTATAGGTACATGCTGAGGGACATTGAAAGAGAAAGCAGAGACAGCACCTCCTCCAGACGAAGCAGCCAGGATTGGACAGTTGGCTTACTGTCACCTTCTCTGCGATCCCCATTGTGTCACAGGCAGTCGTCCATGCCAGATGGCAGATCTCTGGGTGCCAGGCTGACGGTGAATGCGCCCATCAAAGCCAACTCTTTAGATGGCTTTGCTCAAAACAACCAGCAAGATTTCCTAAGTGTACATCCAGTCAGTAGCACTTCCTCCTCGGGTCTCTGCAAATCTGACTCTTGCTTGTATCGGAGAGGCGGAACTGACCAGATCACCAACATGTTAATTCATGAGACATGGGCAAACTCAATCAAGGCCCTCATGCGGAAGAACAAAATTATAGTGGATGATGCCGAAGCAGCTGAGGCTGAACCTGTTTCTGGTGGCTCTCCCATGCAAGTGGAGAAATGTGCAAACAGATCAGCTTCGAGCAGAGTGCAAAGTGGGCCAACTCTTCTTGTTCAAGAGTCCATTGGTAACCCAAGGGAAGACTCCATTACCGAAAGCAAACATCCTCCAGTGTTGTCTCCGAGCAAAGCTGCTCCTCTTACAAACCACAACAGTTTAGATTCTTTTAAAACGGAAACTTTGTGCCATGGAGCTGTGCCTGTCAACCACGCCAGGCGGTCACTTTGCTCAAGGGAAGTGCCTTTAATTCAGATTGAAACAGATCAGAGAGAAGAGTGTGTTGGAGAATCTGAACACTCCCCCTCCAAAAGCAGCCCCCTACAGGAAGCAGAGGAGCATTTGAAAGACGAAAATGTCCCAGATGTGATGAGGGGTGGAGACACTGCCATGAGTGCCTGCCAAAACCCTAGGTGAGTGAATGACCCCTTAGACTAGATAGGGTGCATGGTACTGGAGTTTGCTTCTTAGTTAGTATTCATTCTAAATCCTAAGGGCTTTATTGAGGTGAGAACTGAAATCCTGAGACAATAAATGACCTTCCTGGGTTAATATACACTTATAATAGAAAGTTGGAAGTGATTTTTTTAAATTTCTAAAACAAATGGAGTTCATCAATATAATGGAGGAAATAGAGTTTCATTTTCCTCATGAAAATTAATATCCCATACTATGTTACCTCTTAAAATTCATTCATGAAAATTTTCAAGGAAAAAGGAAAATTATGTCAACTTATTTGAAAAAAGTTAAATTTAAATAAGTTTTAATATTGGAATCTGACATTAAATATTTTGGTATCATTTCTCTATCATCTCTCCTTTCAAGTTTTTCTGTTTTGTTTTGTTCTAAAAATCTTTGCAAGGACACCTTGTCCCACAAATGCTGGACCTTTAGATGCATGGTATAATCATGGCAATGTTACAAAGTAAAATTAGAATTTTGCTATTTCAATAGTTCCTTTCCAGAAAATTGTAGTGTAAGTGACAATGCGTTTTGAATTTGAGATAAAGGAATTATTTCTTTCCAGGTTCTTAAAGAAGAATCAGTCCTTTTACATCTCCCCTTTTCCATAGAAAATTCATAATATTCTTGAATATGAGACCATTGTGTCAAAATTTATTATTAAAGTTTAGTTGACATACTATATTAGTTTCAAGTGCACAGCACAGTGATTCAACAGTTCTACCATACATTACTCAGTGCTCACAAATGTAGTCACCACCTGTCACCATACATTATTATAGTATTATTGACTATAATCCCTATGCTGTACTTTTCATCTTCATGACTTATTTTATACTTTTTTTTGTCTCTAGCTAAATAAAACAGAAAAAAAAAACAGATATTAAGCTACTAGCCTTGGAAAACGTTAAGTTGGAGAAATAGCCTATGTAGTCTTTTCAGGGGCATATTTCTATTGTACAAAGAGCCTGTTATTTAGGTGCAGTAGGGAAGTTGAACACAGTCTTCATCAAATTTCAGCTGCTCTAGAAAATCCCTAATACTTCCCCACCCCTACAAGGGAAGCAAGAAAGGTGCTCCCTATCACTATAGGGCATCATTACAAGGTGTGGGTGGTGATGGTCCAGGTGCACCTGAGTATTTCTTTCTTAGCCACTTAGTGCTGAGAACTTTCCAATTGAATTAAATCCTGGAACAATTCAAGGGGGAAAAAAAACATGAAAACTTACAAGCAAGAGAACATAAAATTAAACAAAATGGAATACAGGCCAAGCTGACCAAAACTAATTCATACGTATCATAATTCTCCAGCTCTAGATAATACTTATCAGTGTCTTATAGGAATACCAATACCTCACTTTAGTGTTCACCACTTCCAGGAAGTATGGAGAAATAAGTTTTTAAAAGTGATCAAAGAGTTGAAGAAACAAAATACCAAAGTGATATTCTTTAGAATTACCTTAATATGAGATATATGAAAATGGAAAAGTCTTATTTTAGATTCTGGGTGTCTGACTTAGAATCTTCTTCAACATCGTCATAAACCAGCCGAGAATTTTAGCCCAAGAAAGTTACCTAGTTAGGGAGCATTTTTGAAGACAAGATTCATGGCTGCAGGCTCAAATCAAATACTGATTGCCACTGAAGTAAAATAATATTCGTTATAAAGTTTTGAGTGAAATATCACTAATATTATGCTTAAAATAGATAAAACCTGGTCACTTCCAAATTATTGGGGAAATATGCATGAATAAAGCTTCCCACTAATTAAGATTTATATTCTATATAAGGACCCGAACACACATTCTCTCAACTCATGATATGGACTTCTGATTTGGTTTTCCAACAACCAAAGAAAAAAGAATGTAGAATCATCAGTCTTAGAAATTCAAGAGCTGAATCTGCTTCCAAAACATAAGGACATTGAATATATTTTTCTTTGTGGAGCAACATAAAGAATTGTTATAGAACTCCACTAACTAGCCTAGAGCAAATTCCCTAATCTCTCTATGTCAGTTTACTCACCAATAGGGATAAAGCTCTTAACTCAGTGCCTAGCCCATTAGAAGTACTCAATAAATGTTTACTTTATGGTCGTTTTTGTTGTTTGGAGTTAGGGTATATGATTGCCTTTATTTCGAGAGATGTTTTTTTTCCCAAAAGAAACCTGTTATGAACTGTGTGAAAATTTTGTTAAAACAGATTTACAAGGGGGAAATTAGTTATATTTAGACCACATTTTCTAAGCTCAGCGTTGTAATTAGGGGATTTGATATGTCAAAATACAGAACTCAGTTCTCTGTGAAATAGTTCCTGCCTTCTTACACAGAGGGAAGGAGGTGACACAGACACTCTTGATTCTGTTTGGCCCTATGGAGGTGTCATGTCCTGAAGATATTTTTAGGCTATTTTTTGAAGGACATTTTCATAATTCTGCTGAAAACTTCATAAAAGCCCAGCATACTGAAATAAAAATCACTTTCTTATTTTTTTATTTGAAAAAAGAGTAACAATTTCAGAATTCATTATGGAAGCCATGCCCAAATGGAAATAATTGTTGTATTTGAAGCTGCCACATTTGTCCAGATACCTGAATAATCCCTCAATTATTAAGGTAAATGATTGAGGATAGCCCAATTCTTGATTTCTGGGAAAATCGTATCCTATTGGTGGGCAGTAATGTGTCCTTAACTCAGCTGCCCTCTCTGAGATTATTGAAGAGCAATTATATAACTTTTTGATAATTTGAGATCACAAGGTATAAACACCAAGCTGAGAATTCTGAGCATTCACATGTCGCCCTTGTTGGCATAATCTGGTTTTTTAGAAGTATATTTTATGTTTTGCTCTTATTTCTATTTGCTACAAGAAAATAATCATTCATCCAACGAATATTTGCATGTCTATTCTGTGATACACACTGTCCTTGGGGCTAAACACACAATAGAAAATAGAGATTTAGTACCTGCTGTCATAGCTCCTACACACCCAGTGGGAGAGATGACAATATGCATAGAAAGACCCTTTGGGAAAAGATAATTACAATGTGTTAGGAGAGAGAAATAAAAAGAATAATGTGATGGAGAACAACTGGTTGGGGAATGTGTTTACTTAAGATAGAATGTGGGCATTTGGATGAGACCTAAGGGATGAAAGGGTGCCAATCATGTAAAGAATTGAAGTGGAAGATGTACATTTGTGTTTCAAGCAGTACTGGTGTTCTAGCTAACCTAAAAACATCTTCCCACCACAGACCACGTAGAAATCCCACATTAAATATTGTAAATACCCTTTTGAATACAGGGCTGAGCTTAACAGTATTAATAAACGATGATGAAAATCTTGGAGGCAGAAAATGAAAGGATATAGAAACAAAAGTAGTAATTCTGTGCTTGCTCTTGAGGCCTTGCCAGTCTCCCTAACCTACAAGTTCATTTTCTAAAAGCTAGTGAAAACTGGGAAATAAGATTGTGGGTCCATGAATGGTGAAGACTTAGAAATGACACCAACCTCCATATCCTGAAGTGTTATGTCGTCAGAAAAAGTACAAACTTAGTAAAAAAGGTTAACTCACCAGAAAAGGAGTTGATAAGAAGAAGTATCTTTTGGGGTTAGGGCTCTAGGTAGAAGTGAGAAAATCCTCTAAGAATTTATAACAACAGCTTCCCTAATGCATATGTGAGGTTCTAATTTATGCAATCTGTGTGGTCCAGAAAACCCCAAATTGGTAAATTAACTTAAAGCAATTTCAGGTTAACAGCACTGTGAGACCTTCAAAGAGACAACAATAAATCCCTGGGTATTTAAGCCCAAGTCTCAAAGGATTTCAGTAGGTAAAGCCCCATCAAATAAGGGTTCAGAACCTCAAATCACAAGATAAATTCTACTTCTGAAACTAATTCTAAAAATGTAAAAAAATACAAATAAAAAAATAACAAAGAAGCAGAAAAATGTCACCAATAACCAATAGGATAATCAGTCAATATAAATATATTCAGGAAGTAGAGAGATGATGAAATTAGCAGACAAAAACTTTAAATAGTTATTACAAACACGCTCCAATATTTGAAGGTACACATGAATATATAATTTGGTGAAAATTATAAACTCACAAATCAAGAAGTACAATGAATCCTAAGCAAGATAAACAAAAAGAAAACCACATCAAGGCACATCGTAATAAAATTATTATAAGCCAAAGACAAAGAAATAGTCCTAAAAGCAGCTCAGAGGAAAAAACAACTTACATACTGAAGAACACAATCAGGTTTCTTATCAGAAAAAAATGAAAGCTAAAAGATGAAGAATGACATCTTTCTTGTGCAGAAGGAAAAAACTGCCAGCTTTGTATTCTCCACTTAGCAAAAAATAAAGGCTATCCATGGATAAGAAGACTCAATATTGTCAAGATGTCAGTTCTTCCTAACTTGATTTATAAATTCAGTGCAATCATATTCAAAACCCCAGCCTGTTATTTTGTGGATATAAATGAAATGATTCCAAAGTTTATGCAGAGACAAAATACCCAGAATAGCCAAGACAATATTAAAGGAGAAGAACAAAGTCAAGTTGCCACTACCTGGCTTTAAGACTTACTATAAAGCTATAGTAATCAAGACAGTGTGGCATTGGCAAAAGAATGAACAAATGGATCAATGGAACAGAATAGAAATTCCAGAAATAGATCTACACAAATATAGTCAATTGATTTTTGGCAAAGAATCAAAGGCAATACCATGGAAAAACGATAGTCTTTTCAAGAAATACTGGTGGAACAACTCGATATGCACATGCCAAAAAATGAGTCTAGAAACAAAACTTACACTCTTCACAAAAATTAACTCAAAATGGATTCTATATCTAAATGTAAAATTTAATAAAACTGTGAAACCCTAGGAGATGACATACGAGAACATTCAGGTGGCCTTGGGTTTGGTAATGACTTTTTAGATAGAATATCAAAGACATGATTCATGAGAAAAATAAATGATAAGCTAGACTTCATTAAAATTAAAAACTGTTGCTCTCTGAAAGACACATGGCAAGAGGACCAGAGACAAGCTGAAGACTGGGATAAAATATTCCCAAAGACTGATCTGATAAAGGACTGTTATCCAAAATACATAAAGAACTCTTAAAAACTCAATAATAAGAAAACAAACAACCTGACTTTTAAAGTGGGCAAAAGGCTTCAACAGACACCTCATCAAAGAAGATATACAGAAGGCAAATAAGCATATGAAAAGATGCTCAATAATCATATGTTATTAAGCAATTTCAAATTGAAACAACCAAGAGATGCCACTACAAACCTATCAGAATGGAAAAAAAAAAAAAACGGGCAACACAAAATGCTGAGAAAGGTGTGGAAAAACAAGAATTCATATTTTCATATTTATTGCTGGTAGGAATGCAAAGATGGCACAACCACTCTGAAAGACAGTTTGGCAGCTTCTTACAAAAATAAGCATGCACTTACCATATGATCCAAAAGTCATGCCCCTTGGTATTTATCAAAATGAGAGGAAAATTTATGTCTACACAAAACACCTGCTCACAGGATTTTATAGCAGCTTTACTCATAACTGACAAAAGTTGGAAACAACAAAGATTTCCTCTAGTAGGTTAATGGATAAATAAACTCCTGTACATCCAGGCAATGGAATATTATTCAGCACTAAAAATAAATGCGCTATTAAGCCATGAAAAAAACATGGAGGAAACTTAAATGCATATTATTAAGTGAAAGAGGCCTATCCAAAAGTTTACATAATATATGATTCCAACTCTAGGACATTCTGGGAAAAGGCAGCAAAAAGATCAGTGGTTGACAGAGGTTAGGAGGGAAGGAAGGATGACAAGGTGGAACCCAGAAGGTTTTTAGAACAATAAAACCATTCTGTGTGATACTATAATGGTGGATACATGTCATTATACATTTGTCCAATTCCATAAAATGCACAGCACCAAAGTGAACCCTAATGTGAGCTCAGATTTGGGGTGATAATGATGTGTCAACATAGGCTCATTGAATGTAGCAAATATATCACTCTGGTGCAAGATGTTGATAGTGGAGGCATGCATGTGCGGACCAGGGGCACATGGGAACGCTGTTCTCTCCACTCAGTTTTAGAACCTGAAGGCACTCAAAAAATAAATAAATAAATAAATAAAGCTTAATGAAAAATTTTTTAATAAGGACCAAATAGTAACTTTGTATACAAACAAAATCTTAGAGAACATGCCACTAGGAGATCTGCACAAAAGGAAGTGCTAATGGAAGTCATTAAGCTGAAGGAAAACAATACTGATGGAAACTTGAACTACACAAGGGAACCAAGAAATCCACAAATACTAAGTATGTGGGTAAATACACAACACTTTTTCTACTTTTAAAAAATTTCTTTAAAAGATAATTATTTAAAACAAAAATGTTTTATGACATGTAGAACTAAAGTATATGTTGGTTATGATACAAATGATGGGAGGGAGAAATGGAAGTATACTGTCATAAAAATCTTCCATTCTATGTGACTTTGTATAATGTAATCTGAAAGTAGTCTGTGATAAATTGGATGCATACTGTAAACCCTGGAATAACTACTAAAAATATGACAAAGAGCTATGCTAATAAATTAATAGTGGAGATAAAGTGAAATGCTAAAAATATTTCAGTTAATCTGGAGAAATGCAGGAAAAGAGAACAGAAACAAAGGACAGATGAGATTAATAGTAAATAATTATCAAGGTGATATATTTAAACACAATCATATTGATAATTGCACTAATTCTTAATGGTCTAAACACTTCAGTTAAAATACAGAGATTGTCAGACTGAATATAAAAGCAAGCCCCTACTATAACACTCTATAAGAAATGCACTTCAAATATAAAGACATAGATAGATAAAAAGTAAAAGAATGGAAAAAGAAAGATCAAAGATGAAATAAGATATGATAAAAAGAAAGATGGAGTAGCTATATTAAAATCAGACTGGGTAGACTTCAGGACATGGAATTTTATCAGGGATAAAGAGGGATATTTTATAATAATAGAGGGCCTGATTCATTGAGGGATATTTTATATGATAGAGAGCCTGATTTATTAAGAAAACAGTAATTGTAAATATGTAGTCACCTAAATAACAAAAATTCTAACTACATGAAACAAAATCTGATTGAGCTGGAGCTGGAAGGCTGGAAGGCAAAATAGACAAATCCATAATCAGAGTCAGAAATTTTGCACCCTTCTATCAGTAACTGGTAGAATAATAGACAGAAAGTGGATAAGGATATTTAAGACTTGAACATTTTCAATCAAATTGACCTAACTAACATTTATTAAACATTCCACCAACAGTAGCAGTATATACATTTTTTTTCAAGTATACTTGAAACATTAACCAGGCTAAGCCATGAGGCCATAAAATAAGTCTTAATAAATTGAAAAAACAAGCTAGAATATTATAGAGCATGTTCTCTGACCACAGTGAAATTAAACAAAATCAAAACATCTAGGAAACTCCCCAAATATTTGGAAATTAACAACACACTTCTCAAGTATCTGTTGGTCAAAGAACAAATCACAAGGGGAGTTAGAATAAACTTTAAAATGAATGAAAATGGGGACGCCTGGATGGCTCCGTCAGTTAAGTGTCTGCCTTCAGCTCAGATCATGATCCCAGTATCCTGGGATGGAACCCCACATCCAGCTTCTGCTCTCCTCCCTGTTCATGCTCTCTCTCTGGCTTACTCTTTCTCTCAAATAAATAAATAAATAAATAAAATCTTTTTATTTTAGTGAAAATAAAGTGAATGAGAATGAAAATACAATATATCAAAATTTGCAGGGGTTGCTTTTTTTAAAGGAAGAATTGCCTAACATCAACAATCTGAAATTCCACCTTAAGAAACTAAGAAAGGATGGTCAAATTAAATCCAAGGTAATATAAGGAAGGAAATAATAAGAGCAAAGAAACAGAATTAACAGAAATAGCCAAGAATGGAGAAAATCAATGAAACTAAAAGGTTTTTTTTTTAGTTCAAATTTGGTGAATAAAGACATGTTTATGCATTTAAAGTTAAAATAAAATATTTAAAATGTGTATATTTAACAAAAAAAATTCAAAGTGGATGAAAGATCTAAATGTGAGACAGAAACCATCAAAATCCTAGAGAACACAAGCAGAAACCTCTTTGACCTCAGCAGTAGCAAATTCCTACTAGACCTATCTCTGGAGGCAAGGGAAACAAAAGCCAAAATGAACTATTGGGACTTCATCAAAGAGCTTCTGCACAGTGAAGGAAACAATCAGCAAAGCTAAAGGCAGCCTATGGAATGGGAGAAGATATTTGCAAACAACATTCCTGATAAAGGGTTAGTATCCAAAGTCTATAAAGAACTTAACAAACTCAGCACCCAAGAAACAAATAATCCAGTTAAGAAATGGCCACAAGACATAAATAGACACTTTTCCAAAGAAGATATCTAGATGGCTAACATTCATGAAACAATGCTCAACATCACTCATCATCAGGGAAATACAAATCAAAACCATGATGAGATACCACCTCACACCTGTCAGAATGGCTAAAATGAACAAAACAAGAAACAACAGGTGTTGGCGAGAATGCAGAGAAAAGGGAACCCTCTAGCACTGTTGGTGGGAATGCAAACTGGTGCAGCCACTCTGGAGAATGTGTGGGGGTTCCTCAAAACGTTAAAAATAGAACTAGCCTACAATCCAGCAATTGCACCACTAGGTATTTACCCAAAGGAAAAATACAGATTCAAAGGGTACATGCACCCTGATGTTTATAGCAGCACTATCAACAATAGCCAAACTATGGAGAGAGTCCAAATATCCATCAACTGATTAATGAATAAAGAAAATGTGGCATATATATATATACATACAATGGAATATTAGCCATCAGAAAGAATGAAATATTGTCATTTGCAATGACATGGATGGAACTAGATGGTATTATGCTAAGCGAAATAAGTCAGTCAGAGAAAGACAAATACCATATGATTTCACTCATATGTGGAATTTAAGAAAAAAAACAGGTGAATATATGAGAAGGGGAAAAAAGGAGAGGGGGAAACAAACCATAAGAGACTCTTAAAGACAGAGAACAAAGTGCGGGTTGATGGAGGGAGGTGGGTGGGGGAGGGGCTAGATGGGTGATAGGTATGAGACAGGGCACTTGTGATGAGCGTCGATGTTGTATGTAAGTGATGTATTGCTGAATTGTACTCCAAAAACCAATATTGCACTGTAAGTTAACTAAAATTTAAATTTAAGAAATGTGTATGTTTGTTATGATTTCCCTCTTCAATGAACTTTTTATAATTAAACAACTGGATGACCCATTGGAAAGAGGGCTTTTACTGTAGTTCTATATTTTTATTGTTACCTCCTACCTATGGCGAGTGATTTCTGTTTTCCATTTACAGTGATGATTCAATATTTATTTTTAAAATACACATTTAGTTTACTTAAACTGATTTTTACAATTTTTATTATTAATATAGAGGGAATGCAGGTATGGCAAAAATCACGACAGTGGTTTGCTAGTAAATTAAGTTGGGGGCACATTAGGTTAGATGATTTCTGAGATCCCTGCTAACTCGGAAATTCTACAATTGAATTTGATATCATATAAAAAACGGTCCTCTGAAGCTCTGTATGTGAACTATGAAATCAGAAGTGGAAAAAGGCCATCTATGTACATCTGCATAACACATCTGTGTATTATTCATAAATAAATGAGCAAAGCTATACATTTCTTTCAAAAGAAAATGAAAACCAGTATTTTAGATAATCATTATTCATTTTGAATTCCCAGGTATGTGACATAGAATATGAAAGTTACTGTAAATAGAGCATGAAATTAGATCAACTAAAATATGCTGACAGACTCATTTTTAACCTGAATATTCAATGTCAATCACTGAGATTTAACTTCTGCTTTAGTGAGAAATATCCTGGAATGAGCTTTTCTAGTAATGTAAGGTCCTAATTTAGTAAAGAATTAGTCCAGGAAATTTCTTTTTACCTAAGAAAACAGATGGTTTTAGAAGCCTCTCCTTTGTGCTCAGTACTTGGCTTATTTACCCCCTTTTGGGGAGTATTTGTATTGTTTCCATTTATCTTCAATAAACTTTTCTTTCATTTGAATTTAACTAAATTCACCCAATGTCTTTTTGGTGGCAGCCATTCTCTCACGTTCTCCCTGCTCATCTCCCTGAGATTTTTGGAAAAATCTCAACATTTTAGAAAGGAAAATCAAGCTTATTAAGGACCTTTTTTTCATCAAGTGTTAGTAGCACAGCATGCTAGAAACAGCCACACCTTAATACTGTATCTATGCAGAATGCTGTGGGAAGGAGTCTTAGAAGCAAGTATCCAAAGCTTTCATGAAATTTTCTAGAAAACCAGTTCATCTATCAAAAAGGAAATTTTTCATCAAACTCCAAAATTTACACATTTGAAACTCTACTCTCTATATTAGAACTCATTTAAAAATTTTTCAAGTATAACCATTTTTGGAGAAAAGATAATGGTACTAATCCTAAGATTGAAGAGAATTACATAGACTTTTCTGCAGCCAATATACTATTTTTAGAATGAAGCACACTGAGTGTCTTGGGTTGCATCCCCTGGGAACAGACTTTAAGAGGGAGATTTTCAGGACAATAATCTGGTAAGAGGAAGTGCTCTCCAGAGATATGTGTGCATATATCTGTAAGGAGGTAGGAAAGGCAAGATTATATGGAGAGAAGGTGCCCCCAAATATGTTTGCAACTGGGGCTTCAGCACATCCTACAGGAACCCCTGAAGAGGTAATGGTCTGTCAGGTTTGGTGCCAAGTGAGACAAGAACTGGCCTTTTGTGTCTTTGTATCAGCTGGTTGTTGGGATGCTCACTGAGAGAGCGTACAACCTTGGCCAGGCAGTTCTCTGTCTGCTGGTAATTCCCAGTGCACACTGGCAGCAGACAAATTCTCTGCAGTCAGCGTACAATGGCATTCTGTATCCACTACACCAGGTTATTGCATTTTTTTGTTGTTGTCACCTGAGAAATACACTCTTGCTTTTTGCTTGCAGTTATCAATGTCCTTCTCTGCTATACTATTAATTTTTGATGACTGTCAGTAGTGTCAGGAGAAAGGTTGCATGAATATGTTAATATTTCTGTACATTCGGCTTTCTGAACAAAGACTATTGACACCTGGATCAAAGGATGATCGAATACTAACCCTAAAGATAGAGACTTTTAGAGAGATACAGAAATTTACATTTCTGGAGCTATTTGTTTACCATCCAGGGTGGTGAAGTAGAGACTGTTTCCTCCTCTCTGCAGAGAACATTTGGATTTATTAGTGATCTCTCTCTCTCTCTCTCTCTCTTTCTCTCTCTCCCTCCCTCTCTTTCTCTCCCTCCTCCGCTTTCTGTCAATCTATCTCCCTCTGTCTCTCTCCTTTCTCTCTCCCCCTGGTGAAGAAGAGAGGCAAATGTGTCAGCAGCAACTCCTATACAAGCTCCAAGCTTCATAATTTTGAGGTTTTCTTTCTGTGTTGCAAACCTCACAATGATTCTCCAGCATTTGTTCTGTTTTTACATTCCACATAAAAGTAAAATCATATGGTATTTGTCTTTCTCTGTTTGACTTATTTCACTTAACATAATACCGCCTAGTTCCATCATGTTGTCCAAAGGGCAAGATTGTGTTCTTTTTAATCACTAATATTCCATTGTATATATTTATTATATATTCTTTATCTATTCATCTATTGATGGACATTTAGGTTGTTTCCGTGTCTTGACTATTGTAAATAGTGCTGCAGTAAACATAGGCATGCATATGTCCTTTCAAATTAGTGTTTTTGGTTTTGGGAGATAAATTCCTAAAAATGGAATTTCTGGATCATGTGGTTGAAAGAGGAGAAATAGCTGGGGCTTAACTATTAGGAGGCCAGTACAATATAGTCCAGCCAAGAGTAATGGAGCAATGCCCATGAGTCTCAAAACTTGAGGTCTAAAGTCTGGTACCAACTCATTGCAATCTTGGACAAATCATTTAATTCACCAAGCTTCTGCATCATAATCTACAGGAAATCTATGAGGTTCCTTCCAAATCTAAATTCAAGCAATTTAGAAGGACCTAAATTAAGAAAATTTCATGAGCAGAGAGACAGAAAGGGCAATGGAAATAAAAAACACAAGAAGAGGATTGGAGGGCAATCAGAATTCGTTTAAGATGTGTTGATTTCAAAATGTTAATGAGACAGATTGACTATGTACAGAATACCCGCTGAAAAGAGAGTCCCAGAAGCGGAAAGAGGGGCCCAGGCTGAGTTCAGATTTAGAAGCTATTTTCATAGGCAGGAGAGTAGATGAAATTGTTAGGGACAGACTGGAACGGAGGGCAGTGAACCCATCAGAGCTGGCGACCACGGCCCTGAGAGGCAACACGGGGAACCAGGCTCTCGGCAAGGTGTGACCAGAGAGGCAGAAAGTCCTGGGAGGCCAGCAAAACAAGGGCTGCAAGGAGAAAATCCTGTCGGATCCAGGGTTAAATGCTTTGCAGAGCAACTTGACCTGAAAAAGCACTCATGCCGAAAGGTGGTGCTGATATAAATCAGAGGTTTCAGAGAGAGAGGATGGTGTAACTGCGTAGCTACAAATGCAAAATGTGTCCAGAGCCATTTGCAGGCAATACAACTAGGTAAACCTACAGAACCGGGTGGGCGTTTTTTTTCCCAGCATGGTCCACGTGCCACTTGCATTAAAATTACCTGGAGTGGTTGTTCAAAATGCAGGTTTCTTGGTCTCCCTGCAGAAGGAATGACCCATAATCTCTGGGGAGGAGGCTCTGAGTTTCTTCATTAGAAACACTACTGCCCCACATTTACGCTTATGTATGCAGCCCAGGGTGCTTCACTGTGTTTTTGAAGTGAATGGAGGGAGTCAGTAGAAAGACATAAAATGAAGAGATGGGGAAACTGATGGACAGCAATCTTGAAAAGGCAAAATGAGACCTAGGTCACCAGGAGAAAGAATAGCTTGAAAGAAAAAAATCCACCCATCTCCAAGTATATCCTGCTCACTGCGGCACAAGCCAGCCAGGTCCCCATGAAAAGTTCTGCCTTGTGTCTCTGCTCTTGGTAATGATATCTTGCCCATCTACAGTGACAGTCTTGATGCCAGAGATGTAGCAGGGGCTGAAGTCTCGGCAGAAGGCAGAGCCCCCGATGAGTTCCCCAACCTTTCCGGCAGCAGCGGGGAGAGCACAGACAGCTGGTCCCAGCTTGCCAATGAGGAGTCCAATCCGGATGACACGAGTAGCTTTCTGCAGCTCAGTGAGCGATCCCTGAGGTACCTGCTCTTTACTTGACTTCCCAGGGAAACAGGTCTCAACACAGATTCTAAAAATACTTTCTAAATGGTTCTCCAAAAAGGGTCCCTAATAGAGCAAAAAGGAAAGCTGCTGCTAGGTCAAGGTGCCTGCCTGTCATGATTTGTGCTGAGAGGTTTCTTAATATCCAGTTGGGCCTTTAATTACCTTGGCCAAGGTTAAGAGTCAGTTGTATTCCTTTCTCTGTAAGCCCCAGCTAGTGCATTCAGTAACAACTGGGAATTTTTAAATAAGAGCTGCTGTCACACCTGGTGTGTTTGATACTTTCTCTCTGGTTCATTTGTATTTCAGATGCAACCCAGGCTGGGTTTACATGAGGCAAGTGTTTCCACATTGTGTTGTGTTGTTTGGCCTAACTGTTTCTCCCCTTTCTCTCCCCTGCCCTGTGTATTGTTGCTCAGAGAAAGCAAGAGAGGAGTTAGTGAAAGATCAGATTTGGAAGGACCCAAGCCCATCAAGAGACATAAACTAAACACTATCCCTCTGTGAGGTGGAAATGAAAAGAATCTCCACATTTCTGCCCCAAGTCTTATTTGATATGATACTGGACAAAATCTGCAGACTTCCCAGAAAGACCAGTGGGAAAATGGGATTCAGATGCATCTGGGGGTAATGGCTCCTTAGCAGTCTTATTTCTGGCAGTTCAGTCTGTTTAGACTTAGGAAAATTTCAGTGTTAAACACTTGGTCTAAAATCCCCCCAAACCCGTGGGAATTATTACAATATGGAGTTTAGAAAAAGAGAGAAGAATATAAATCTCTAGACCTAGCAGCAGTTTATATGTTAATTGCCTTCAGTGTGATGTTTGAGTCATCAGATTTCAATCAGTGAATATATTCAATGCCCCACATGAAACCCAAAGCAGGAATTTGAAATTGAAGGAGTACAGTTTGTTACTCATGGTACTCCCCAGGGAAGACTGTCCCATTCATTACAGGACACACAAGCACTCATCCTTTGGAAACCTGACATGGAAGAGATGTCCCTGGGAAATAGTGGGAGTATGAGGAAACTCAATTGGTTTGCTGAAATGGGATGCATTCCATTCTGCAAGTACCGAAAGAGCTTAAAAATTGGCTCAAGTCTCCTATGTTTCAGCAACTAAGTTCCAAGCTAGTAACTAGACCATATGTTGATCGTGTAACCTATGTAAATGATTCAGCAGCCCTCCTTCTCCATGATACACAAGGTATCAGGTGCTGCTTCTCAAAGATTTTACGATAAAGAAGCTAATAAAACTTTGGCATTGCCCAGCTTCATACTTGTAAATTCTGCAGTCCCACAGGAAAACAATCAGCCAGGTGCATATTCTGTGGACTATCCCTCAGAAAAATCCCTTGAATGGCAAAAGGAGAACATGTGTTTACTGGTTTCTGTCAGAAGTCAAGAAGCTAGCAAATGAGCCTTCTGATATCTCCCCCAGCCAGCATTCTCAGAAGTATCTCAGTCTCCGTGGGTATACCAAAGGATCTCTTGCTGACAGATAAACATCCTCACTGTAACTACAATGAGGAATACAAAAGCCATGCTGATAGTCACCCACTAGGTGTGGCCCACTAGCTATAACACCAGTGCAAAAATCCAAAACCAGTGATGATGATGATGATGATGATGATGATGATGATGATGATGATTGGCTGGAGCCAAAAGTGTCTTTTGTTGTGTCTTCCCCTAATTTGTCCAGAAATAAATATTAATTTAGGAGGCCCCCAACAATATTCTTCTGGGGACCCAAAGAAGGACCTCTTAGGAAGAAAGATGGAACGTCAGTGTTGGTCGTGTGGCCAGGTGGTGGAGACAGGCATTAATATGTAAACTTTTGCTTTGTCAGCAATGGCAACAGTAGTGCCACTAGCAGTCTTGGCACTATGGACCTGGACATTTATCAGGAAGGCATACCAACTTCTCCCATGATTAAGTAAGTAGCCACTGAGATGCAGTGATTGTGAGACCACTACTCTAATTCCATCTGGCAATCCATTTTGATCATTCAGACTGTGCCCAACCGCTGAATCATCATGTCTAGACTGCCGTGGTTCCATGTCACTGGAGCAAGAACTGGGGCTGAGAATAGTCCTACATTAGCACCACTGTTTTCTGGATTTCAAATCTGCCCCCTCTGATAAAATCATCCTGGAAAAAGTTTATCCATATAATCAGAAATAGCATGTCATTTTACTTAATTGGACACAGAAGAGCAAAAATCCTTTTAAATCATACCATGCCAACCAACAAAGACTATTGTTCAATAGAATATAATGTGAATGATTTTTCCTTTACTTGTAGACACCTGGGATAATCACTACTAAATGTGTCTAATACCAAACGGTGCCACAATGCAGATATGTCATTGCCACACAGTGACCCTGCTTCCCAAGACCTCGAGACCTTCCAAAGACCAAGGAGAAATAGCACTTAGAGGAGCACAACATGTGTAGCACAGAATACAGTGTGGAAAAGGAGGACAACATGAGGTCAGGGCTATATCCAGAATTTGTGATTATTCTGGAAAAGTAAATGAATTGAAATCTATCTTTGACCACTATGACTTAGCTTATTACTGTTTGGAGTTTTCTGAAATCTCAGAAAGATAAAAATGAAATATAAGACTAATGCTGCTCCCTTATCTACTTCCTCAGTTATTCCCTATAGCTAAGTCATTTTTGTTTCACTATGTAATCAGGTATCCTGCCTGCGGGCGTGTTCCTTAGTGATTGAAGGAATCAATCCTTTGTTGTTCCTTACTGCCACTATTCACAAATAGAGATGAACATACACGTGGTCTTGGGTTTGTTTTGTTTTGTTTTGTTTTTTAAAAGTAGAACCAAAATACAAACAAAAAATTACTTTGGGGTAAATTTATTTTTCTCCTTCAGGAAACATTTGTTTATCTACCTTTCTCCATCTTTCTCCAGGGTTAGAGCCTAGGACCCCACACACATATATGCATTCAGGGAAAACTAAAATGACCACCTCCTATCAGCATCCTGCAGCTCCACAATAGCAGAAACTGTCCCTACCATCTTTCATTTCACTTATATCTCTTGCAGAGACCTAGCAGAGGCTCTAGACCCTTGGGAAATTGGTTGTTCTTCTAGAAATAATTCCATATGCATGGCAGAACAACTATACTCTCTCTCTCTCAACATTAAGAGGAATACAGTGAAATTTATAGCCGGTAAATCTTAGCAGTAAGAGAAAATATAAGGGAGAATACTCTCATAAAAATACACATTTTAAGAGATCCTGTATTCTGAATTTCTAGCCCATACAAAAATATAGGACAACCACAGGCTTCCCAAGGTGGTCGCCTCCTTTCAGCTGTGGGGACATATGCTCTCATTTTGGAAGCATTTACTGAGTCCTGCCATTACATTAAGACTCCCTAACAAGTAGTTACTGTATGAAAACACCTCAAACATTAAACATGGCTTTAACTAATGAAATAATTCAGTTATGTCTCTAGTTTTTTATCTCCTCCAGCTTACTCCATCCTCCTGATAGAAAAAGAAAAATTTCAATTTTAATTGAGATCTTTTGTTGTACAATTTAAGTTCTGCTGTTCATTGGTTGTTTTTTACCCTTATTTCAGATCAAAGAACCACAAACATTAGAAAAATATTTTCCTAGACTAAAATGTAAATTTGTTGCTATCATAGTATAGGGGGAAAAATCGCTGTGTTAGGATGGAAATATATGGTCTTTTAAATGACAAGTCAAATACAGAAGAAGGATAAGTCCCCAAATCAGACCTAGTTGCCTGCAAGATATTTCCCTGATTGCTCAAACCAGTGATGAAGAGAAGTTGAGGAGAAGAGAAAGATGAATTTCTTAGTCTCCCACACCTATTATTCCAACTAAAACTATGTAGTTTATCTGGCCTATTTAAGGGCCAGGACTATTTATGGCAGACCCAATAATCCTACGTAATAGCCACATTGATATTTCTCCAGTGTTACTACCCTCTATGAAAATGATAAATCTAGATTGAACTTCAGAAGCTTTTAGATCAATAAGATCCATTGCCGCATCGTCTATTTACAGCTAATGTCTAAACATTACCAACCATATACTGTTGTTTTCTCCCAAAGTGAATTAGTAGAAGAAAAGGAGATTCTTAAAGGACAGTCAGAAAACGTAGAGGGTAAGCCACGTTCCCATAATTTTGACATACAATTTGCTTGTGATTCCCCTTGGAACATGTAGTAAGCCTGGGCTTGTGGTCTGTGTTCAGGTGTCTCTGTAGTGCCAATGGGAGCAGCCAGCCCCCAGGGGAGTCTGCTAGTGATCAACTTTGACCTGGAGCCAGAGTGCCCTGACGCTGAACTTCGAGCCACTCTGCAGTGGATAGCTGCCTCGGAACTTGGGATCCCCACCATCTACTTTAAGAAATCTCAGGAAAACAGAATTGAAAAGGTACCCCGTCCTGTTTTTGGATGTGAATAAATTGTGCTTTTATTACTGCTGGAAACTCGGTAAATTCCCAGTCAACTCATTTAAATGTGAACTATTTGTTCTTTTTACCTTAAAATTTTGACTAGAACTTTGAAACCTTCCACCTGCATCAATATAATCATGGTAACTGTTTCTTTGACCCTCAGTTGGTCTCAGCTCATTGGTGACAATGAGAAAGTGAAATGCGGAGATGGGAACTTTCTCAGAGTCTAGTGTTTTGTTTCTTTGTTTTTGTTTTGATGTTTCCTTGCTCTGGAACCAACCTCCTCATACCACTCGTTTAAATAAAAGGTAGAAGGGAAAGGCTTGATAGATACAAGAAACTAAAGTGAGGCCATACTGATATTTAAAACAGACTGTGACATGGTGTCAACGAGATGCATGTGTAACCCTCTACTGAACAGGTTTGCATTAGACGGACTTCCTCCTTATCACTCTCCACCTACCAGAAATATAAAGTCAGGGAATAGATCCCTTGCCAACCTCTAAATTAATAGCAACTATCTCTCTAACTCCATATCCCTAAAACTGTCCACTGTTATAGAAAGTTAATTATTAAGATTAAAGCACAAATCCATCTGCCAATGTCTTCAACCTCAATTTCCCATAATTTAAAAGCATGCTCCTTCTAAAGATGTTCAAATTAATAATAACGTTGCTGTATGAGATTCCTATTGCTGTGTAACAAACTGCCACAAATTTGCTAGGTTAAAACAACACCACCAACTCTGTTGCCAGGAGCTGGGTGAACTCTACTTTGCTCTCTGGTTAGGGACTTGCAAGGCAGAAATCAAGATGGCAGCCTGGCTGGGCACTTGTCTGAAAACTGTGGGGAAAAACAAGCTTCCAAGTTTGTTCAGGTTGTTGTCCTAATTCAGTGCCTTGTGGTTGTAGGACTGATGACCCATTTCTTTGCTGTGCCCCTTCTAGAAAGTTCCAACATTCCTTTTCGTATGGACCCCTCTATGTTCTCATGCAGTCAATGTCTCTTACTTCTGCCACCAACCAGAGAAAATGGTTTTTAAAGGATTTATGCAATGAGATTAGGTTCACCCGATAGTCTCCTTTTTGATTAACACATTATTAACTGAAGAATCCCTTTTGTCATGTACATAATAAGGTCATAATTTTCTCATCTTATTCATGGTAGTGAGGATTAGGGCAGAAATCTTGGAAGCTGTTTTAGGATCCTGCCAATCACTGCCACAGTGTATTTTGTAATGTCTTATTGTCACAAAGTACTTCCACATATGCATTATACTTCTTTCTCAATAACCCTGTGAGAAGAGCCAATGGCTATTATCATCCCTTTTTAATGAGCAAGTCAGGACTCAGAGTGGCTGGCCCATGAGAGAATCCTCAGGTAGTGATGTCTGAGCCTACTCCTGGAAAATTCTCAATAGTGTCTCTCTCGGGTTACATTGCCTTGGAGTTATGATCTGGATTTTTTTTTTAAATATGGAATTCTCATTGTCAAAATCTAGCAGGCTGAAATGAAAAATCCTCTACCACGTGGCCCATGCACATGGTAATTAGAACAGCTTCCCCATTTCTGCATCACCAGCCAATGGCATTGGCTACTGGAAAAACTGAGGAGACATAATCGATACTGCCCTCTTCCACATTAGTTTCTCTCTCCAACCAGTAACATATTTCTCTTCCTACCATTCCATGCCATCTGAATCTAGATACTATCTATAGATACTATCCTATACTTGCCATACCTTTGTTGGCAAGGTAATGAGTGGTTCACTATGTGATAAATTCTCCTTCCACCTTACCACCCAGCCTGCGCAGTGCAAAGAGTGGAGTGGAAGAGCACTCCACATCGGACCTCTCCTTCTTGTCATACACAATCCTAAAGACTCCCTGCCATGGGGGGCAGAACAAGAACATTCTCAGGTAAAGTGGATCCTCAAATTCCTGGAAAAAATGAAAGATGGGCTGGTTTCCAACTTTATCTCCAGAGCATTACTTGGTATATTTTCAGATGGTCTTTTAATAAAGTAGATTTTTATACAATCAACCATTTTGAAGAAACAACATAGTACTCTATGTGAATATGTGTCTCATAAATCCTTATCAGGTGAAAGGACAAGGGTGTGTCACGAACTTGATTTTGTAAATTGGGCCCTGACTTGATATTTATTTATCTTCACTAATTTTCTTTTCTTTTTTTTTCTGTTTTTACTTTTTATTTATTTTATTTTTAAATTTTTTTATTAACATATAATGTATTATTTGTTTCAGGGATACAGGTCTGTGATTCATCAGTCTTACACATTCACAGCACTCACCGTAGTACATACCCTCCCCAGGTCCATGACCCAGCCACCCCATCCCTCCCACTATCCTCACTAATTTTCAATTCCCGGAGGGAATTCCTGCCTTTGCTCATAGCTGTTTTTCTGAGACAATAAATGCTCCACTAATGTTATTAAGAAAAACAGGAAGTAATGTTTTACTCATTCAATGTAGCATCAGGTCAAGGAATTTATTTCTAAGTAATGTAACTTTAGGGACTAAATATTCTAATTTTTTTCAGACTCAAAATTCTCTATACAGACTGGCTTCTCCATAAATGGGCACTGTTTGTTGTCTGAGATGGAACTGGTCAAATAAAGCAAATCCATAGGCAAAATGTTGACATCCTTTCTTTTATCAATGTTGCATTTGGAAACCTCATTCTGATTGTCTTTCTTAATTAGTTAAGTAGTTATTTTGAAGTAGTGTGGAAGAGAGATTGTGGCCTCCCATGAGGCTTTGTCTTACATAAAGGCAACAATGTCTCACATGTTCCTACTCAGTTTGTAGAGGATTAAAGAAGCATCTCTGTTTAGCTCAGAAATGTCATTTTCCCACCATCACTCGAGTATTAAACATCACTCATAGATCTATGCCCTGAGTCCCCATTTGTGTGAATTCTGAATTTTTAAAATAAATTAACTTAGTTAACAATTGTCCCCCTAGGGTGTTCCCTCATCAACCCCCCTGCCTTGTGACAATACAGGCCTGAGCTGAAGAGGAGAGGGTATCGTGAGTAAATACTGAAGCAGCTCATCTTTCCCACCATTGACCTTGGAGTTGAAGGGCACTTAATTAAAGTCAGCTTATAATGAATTTCAGCCACATTTCAACTCAAAGGCAAATTCCAAGCATTTTTGGTGCCCAACGTAGTGTCACTCTTTTCTGATAAAATGACACTTTCATTTTTAAGCTTTCTCTTTCATGGTGTTTTTTTCTATTCATTAAAATGCTGTCCACTTGAAAGTTGTACACTCAGAACATTCATCAAATGTTTATCAAGCATGTACAACAAGGCACTGTTCTAGGCTCTGGAAATATAGGGAACAAAAGAGACAAAACTTATGACATGACCCATGGAGTTTCCATTCCAGTTCCAGAGGGACCCAGAGTAGGGTGAATATAAACTGGGAGAAGCTCAGATTCCCAGTAAAGAGAAATCTTGAAATATGATGCAAACTTATTTTAGAAGCAGATGACAAACACATTGAAAATGGGATTTCTCAGGGAGAGGAAAGATGGCAGAGGAGTAGGGGACCCGATTTCAACTGGTCCCCAGAATTGAGCTGGTTATCTACCAGACCACTCTGAGCCCCCACGAAACCAGCCTGAGATGTAAGAAGATCTGGATCTCTACAAACAGAATATCGCAGGCAGTTGGTTTCGAGGCGCGAAGTGGGGAGCCGTGATTCCCCGGGCAAATATCGGAGGATAAACAGCAGCAGGAGGGTGCCTGGCTGTGGGGATCCTACACCGCCAGTGAGCGACAGCCTCGCGTGCTGGGGACGGGGCACAGACTCGCGGACCGGTAATGGCATGGAAAGGACTTTAGGGCAGCCCCGGGACGGAAACCCGGAGCGGCGGGGTCATGCGTGCGATCTGGGGGCAGCTGGTGGTTTTAGAAGCTCAAAGGGCAGAGACGTGCCCCGACCTGGAGGCAGGACTGGGGGTGCTGCGGAGGGGCACACAATCCAGGCTGCTGCAGTTTATAGCAGCATGGACAGAAACAGAGACGGTGTGGCCTGGAGAGCTCACTGAAGAGCAGACTGCGATCTCTCTGCCCTGAGGCAGAGAGTTGGAAACAGTCTCTTCTGCTCTGACTCATGGAAGAGACATGGAAAGCCACCAGAGAACAAAAGCCCCAAAAACTGATTCCCACTGAGCCCATCCCCCACCATAGGGGGGCAGGGCAACTCCGCCCAAACAGGGTTGCCTGAGTCACAGCGCAGCAGGCCCCTCCCCAAGAAGACAGGCTGGGAAAACAAGAGGCCAGCAACCCTAAGGTCCCTAGAAAACAGGTGCATCTTGCTTGGGTTCTGGTCAATAATTTGGACTCTATACATTCCCTCAACCACCCATCAACAGAATGACTAGGAGGAGGAACCCCCAAAATAGAAAAGACTCAGAGATTATGACTTATGCTGCAGATTTACAAATGGATGCAGATATGACCAAGATGTCAGAGATGGAATTCAGGCTAACAATTGTGAAGACAATGGCTAGAATGGAGAAATCAGTTAATGGCAACATAGAGTCTCTAAGGGCAGAAATGAAAGCTGAATTGGCAGAACTTAAAAATGCTATCAATGAGATCTAATCCAATCTAGATAATCTAACAGCTCGGGTAAATGAGGCAGAAGAATGAATAAGCGACCTGGAAGACAATATAATAGATAAAAAGGGAAAAGAGGAGGCCAGGGAAAAACAACTCAGAATCCATGAAAATAGAATCAGAGAAATAAGTGACACCATGAAGCTTTCCAATGTCAGAATAATTGGAATCCCGGAGGGAGTGGAGAGAGAGAGAGGACTAGAAGATGTATTTGAGCAAATCGTAGCTGAGAACTTCCCTAATCTGGGGAATGAAACAAATGTTCGCGTCCTAGAGGCAGAGAGGACCCCTCCCAAGATCAAGGAAAACAGGCCAACACCTCGGCATGTAATAGTAAAACTTGCAAATCTTAGAAATAAGGAAACCATCTTAAGGGCCGTTAGGGGGAAGAGATTCCTTACGTACAGAGGGAAGAACATCAGTATAATGTCAACCTATCCACAGAGACCTAGCAAGCCAGAAAGGCCTGGCAAGACATATTCAGGGTACTAAATGAGAAGAACGTGCAGCCAAGAATACTTTATCCAGCAAGCCTGTCATTTAGAATGGATGGAGAGATGCAGAGCTTCACGACCGGCAGAAACCGAAAGAATATGTGACCACTAAGCCGGCCATGCAAGAAATATTAAGGGGGGTTCTATAAAAGGAGAAAGACCCCAAGAGTGATATACAACAGAAATTTACAGGGACAATCTATAAAAACAAAGCCTTCACAGGCAACATGATGACAATTAATTCATATTTTTCAATAATCACTCTCAACATGAATGGCCTAAATGCTCCCATAAAATGGCACAGGGTTGCAGATTGGATAAAAAGGCAAGACCCATCCATATGCTGCATACAAGAGACTCATTTTGAACCTAAAGATACATCCAGACTGAAAGTGAAGGGATAGAGATGCATCTTCCATGCCAGCGGACCTCAAAAGGAAGCTGGGGTAGCAATTTTTTATCAGACAAATTAGATTTTAAACTAAAGTCTGTAATTAGAGACACAGAAGGACACTATATCAGTCTTAAAGGGTCTATCCAACAAGAAGATCTAACAATTGTAAATATCTATGCCCCCAACATGGGAGCAGCCATCTACATAAGCCAACTGTTAACCAAAATAAAGAGTCATATTGATAACAATACATTAATTGTAGGAGACCTCAGTACTCCACTCTCAGCAATGGACAGATCATCTAAGCAGAAAATCAACAAGGAAACAAGAGCTTTGAATGATACACTGGACCAGATGGACCTCATAGAGATATATACAGAACATTCCACCCTAAAACAACAGAATACTTATTCTTCTCGAGTGCACATGGAACTTTCTCCAGAATAGACCACATACTGGGTCACAAATCAGGTCTCAACTGATACCAAAAGATTGAGATTATTTCCTGCATGTTCTCAGACCACAATGCTTTAAAACTGAAACTAAATCACAAGAAAAAATTTGGCAGAAATTCAAACACTTGGAAGCTAAAGACCACTCTGCTCAAGAATGTTTGGGTCAACCAGGAAATCAGAGAAGAACTTAAACAATTCATGGAAATCAATGAGAACGAAAACACGTCGGTCCAAAACCTATGGGATACTGCAAAGGCGGTCATAAGAGGAAAATACATAGCCATCCAAGCCTCGCTCAAAAAAATAGAAAAATCCCGAATTCACCAACTAACTCTACACCTTAAAGAACTAGAGAAAAAGCAACAAACGATGCCTAAGCCACGCATTAGAAGAGAAATAATTAAAATTAGAGCAGAGATCAATGAATTAGAAACCAGAAACACAGTAGATCAGATCAACGAAACTAGAAGTTGGTTCTTGGAAAGAATTAATAAGATCAATAAACCACTGGCCAGACTTATCCAAAAGAAAAGAGAAAGGACGCAAATTAATAAAATTATGAATGAAAGGGGAGAGATCACGACTAACACCAAGGAAATAGAAACAATTATTAGAAATTATTATCAACAACTATATGCCAATAAACTGAGCAATCTGGATGAAATGGAGGCCTTCCTAGAAACCTATAAGCTGGCAAGACTGATACAGGAAGAAATTGACAACCTGAATAGGCCAATAACCAGTAACAAGATTGAAGCAGTGATCAAAAACGTCCCAAAAAAACAAGAGTCAAGGGCCTGATGGATTCCCTGGGGAATTCTACCAAACATTCAAAGAATAAATAATACCTATTCTACTGAAACCGTTTCAAAACATAGAAACAGAAGGAAAACTTCCAAACTCATTTTATGAGGCCAGCATTACCTTAATCCCCAAACCAGGGAAAGACCCCATCAAAAAGGAGAATTTCAGACTGATATCCCTGATGAACACGGATTCCAAAATCCTCAACAAAATCCTAGCTAATAGGATCCAACAATACATTAAAAGGATCATCCACCACGACCAAGTGGGATTTATCCCCGGGAGGCAAGGGAGGTTCAACATTCTCAAATCAATCAATGTGATAGAACACATTAATAAGAGGAGGGAGAAGAACCATATGGTCCTCTCAATTGATGCAGAAAAAACATTTGACAAAATACAACATCCTTTCCTGATTAAAACTCTTCAGAGTATAAGGATAGAAGGGACATTCCTCAAGTTCATAAAATCCATTTATGAAAAACCCACAGCGAATATCATCCTCAATGGGGAAAAGCTGAAAGCCTTTCCCTTAAGATCAGGAACACATCAAGGATGCCCACTCTCGCCACTATTGTTCAACATAGTACTAGAAGTCCTAGCAACAGCAATCAGACAACAGAAAGAAAAAAAGGTATTCAAATTGGCAAAGAAGAAGTTAAACTCTCTCTTTTTGCAGACGGCATGATACTTTATGTGGAAAACCCAAAAGACTCCATCCCCAAATTACTAGAATTCATACAGCAATTCAGTAATGTGGCAGGATACAAAATCAATGCACAGAAATCAGTTGCTTTCTTATACACTAACAATGCAAGTGTAGAAAGAGAAATTAGAGAAACAATCCATTTACAATAGCACCAAAAACCATAAGATACTTCAGAATAAACCTAACCGAAGAGGTAAAGGATCTATACTCTAGGAACTACAGAACACTCATGAAAGAAATTGAAGAAGACACAAAAAGATGGAAAAACATTCCATGCTCGTGGATCGGTGAATTCGGGATTTTTCTATTTAATAATTTAAACATTATTAAAATGTCTATGCTACCCAGAGCAATCTATACCTTCGATGCCATCCCGATCAAAATTCCAATGACATTTTTCAAAGTGCTGGAACAAACAATCCTAAAATTTGTATGGAATCAGAAAAGGCCCCGAATCGCCAAGGAAATGTTGAAAAAGAAAAACAAAGCTGGGGGCATCATGTTGCCCAATTTCAAGCTGTATTACAAAGCTGTGATCACCAAGACAGCATGGCACAAAAACAGACATATAGACCAATGGAACATAATAGAGACCCCAGATATGGACCCTCAACTCTATGGTCAAATAATCTTCGACAAAGCAGGAAAAAACATGCAATGGAAAAAAGACAGTCTCTTCAATAAATGGTGCTGGGAAAATTGGACAGCCACAGGCAGAAGAATGAAACTCGACCATTCTCTAACACCATATGCAAAGATAAACTCAAAATGGATGAAAGACCTCAATGTGAGACAGGAATCCATCAAAATCCTAGAGGAGAACATAGGCAGTAACCTCTTTGACATCACCCACAGCAACTTCTTTCAAGATACATCTCCAAAAGCTAGTGAAACAAAAGCAAAAATGAGCTATTGGGATTTCACCAAGATAAAAAGCTTCTGCACAGCAAAGGAAACAGTCAACAAAACAAAGAGGCAAACCACAGAATAGGAGAAGATATTTGCAAATGATACTACAGATAAAAGACTGGTATCCAAGATCTATAAGGAACTTCTCAAACTCAACACCCAAAAAACAAATAATCAAGTCAAAAAATGGGCAGAAGATATGAAAAGACACTTCTCTGAAGAAGACAAACAAATAGCTAACAGACACATGAAAAAATGTTCATCATCATTAGCTATCAGGGAAATTCAAATCAAAACCACATTGAGATACCACCTTACATCAGTTAGAATGGCAAAATGGACAGGGAAAGAAACAACAAATGTTGGAGAGGTTGTGGAGAAACGGGAAACCTCTTGTCCTGTTGGTGGGAATGCAGGTTGGTGCAGCCACTTTGGAAAACAGTGTGGATGTTCCTCAAAAAATTAAAAATAGAGCTACCCTATGACCCAGCAATTGCACTCCTGGGTATTTACCCCAAAGACACAGATGTAGTGAAAAGAAGGGCCATATGCACCCCAATGTTCATAGCTGCAATATCCACAATAGCCAAACTGTGGAAAGAGCCAAGATGCCCTTCAACAGACGAATGGATAAAGAAGATGTGGTCCATATATACAATGGAATATTACTCAGCCATCAGAAAGGATGAATACCCAACTTTTACATCAACATGGATGGGACTGGAGGAGATGATGCTAAGTGAAATAAGTCAAGCAGAGAAAGTCACTTATCATATGGTTTCACTTATTTGTGGAACATAAAGAATAGCACGGAGGACATTAGGAGAAGGAAGGGAAACATGAAGGGGGGGAATCGGAGGGAGAGATGAACCATGAGAGACTATGGACTATGGGAAACACACTGAGGGTTCTAGAGGGGAGGGGGGTGGGGGGATGGGTTAGCCCGGTGATGGGTATTAAGGAGGGCACGTACTGCATGGAGCACTGGGTGTTATACAAAAACAATGGATCGTGGATCACCACATCAAAAACTAATGATGTATTGTATGGTGACTAACATACCATAATAATTTTTTTTTTAATGGGATTTCTCACACCTCAACTATGAGCCAAATGCACAGAATTACCTGGGACACTTACTTACAATTCATATGCCTAGGCCCTTCCTTGGCCCTGATTATGTTCGATGGGGCCCAGAAATATATATTTTTTAACAATTTCCCTCAAGTGAAGTCATTTTGATGAGTACTGAAGTTTGAGACCCCCTTCCATAAGAAATATCCTGAAGTAGTGGCAGAATTTGAGGTAACTTTAAGTATCCTAAATTCCAGGGCAAAGATTGCTGAGAATCGTAATGCCTAATGATCTAAAACAGTTTGTAAACATCATTCACAATGGCTGACACTATATGCAACTGATGAATCACTAAATTCTACCCCTGAAAATAATAATGCAGTATATGTGAACTAAATTGAATTTAAATAAAGAATTTTTTTAAAAGTTTAATCTGATTAATTCAAAGTGAAAAAAAAATCATGAAGGTAACTGTTTTTTAAAAAAATGACATAAATTAGCCAATTATTCTGCCTCTTGGATACAAGGTATCATTGCACTCTAGCTCCTTTTCTAAATCGAATGAGCTTCTGTGAGCTAGAATGGCCTGATGACTGGCTTCACTGTAAATCAGTGCCTTTCTCATCTTTATGCATTTGAAAATTACTTCCTTTTCTTGGAGGCAATGCAAAGAACAGAGGAAAGAGAGGAAACAGGTGTATGCATACCTCCCCAAGAAAGTGAGGGTCAGAAGAGACATGATCTCACATCTAATTTCTCATTCTATTCAACATGAAAAGTGGTGGTAGGACAATAAGAGAAAAAAAGGAAGGAAAAATAGAGAAGAATTATATAGTGTCTTAACTTAGACCATCTTAACGAAATACCATAGACTGAGCTGCTTATACAAGACATTTATTGCTCACAGTTCTGGAGGCTGTGAGGTCCAAGATCAAGTTACCAGCAGATTCCACTCCTGGTGAGGGCCCGGTCCCTCCCTCTTCCCTCCTAAGGTAGACAGAGAGAGCTCTGGTGTCTCTTCCTTTTCTTATAAGGGCATAAATCTTATCATGGGAGCCCCATCCTCATGACCTCATCTAAACCCAAAGGCCCCACCTCGTAATACCATCACATTGGGGTTTGGGGTTTCAATATATGAATTTGGTGGAGAATACTGACATTTACGTGGATAATAGATTCTAAATCTCTTTGCTTATAAACATAAGAAATTGTCTTGAATTGAACCCTTTAGTCAAGGTTCTCAAACTCAGTGTGTTCTAGAATCACCTGGGGAGATTTATAGACCTAGATGCTCTGGCCAATTAAATTAGAATCTCCTCTTGGTATGAAGCCCAGGCATTGGAGTTTTCTGAAGGTCTCTGGTGGTTCCAGGGTACAGCCAAGGCTGGTAATCATGGCTCTACAGGCTATAATTGCAGAAGCAATATAAAAACCAACTCACTTGTGTTTAATAAAATGGAAGTCTGCCTTGGAGCAAAAGAAGGTAGTTACTTTCAGAAATCCAAGCTGAGTGTTTCCTAAAAATCTCACAGCTTGCAACAACTCCCATAGATTTTACCATAGGATTTTGTAAACGACTGGTCTAATTTAGTAAATCTGCCTGTGAATATAAAAGTCCTCTACCATGTAACACTCTTCTTCAAATGAGTCTGTCAATGATACACCATCACAGGATGTAAATCCTTCTAGTTTCTTAAGACAAAATATTTGCTCAAGGAAATGCCAATTATGATCTATAGAAAGGGAACCTAATTATTGACTGTGAAATGGCAGGAAATGAAAATATTTGATTTTTATTTTTCAGTGCATTGAAATGGAAAACTCAGATCCCTGACATACTGAAGCTGATTATAAAATTACCAGAGCAAACACATGGACAGGCACAATGAAAAATCTAGGGCCAGCTGCTAAATTGAATGTGGTTTTAAAGGCTATAGTAACAAGCTGGAAATGTCCTTTCTTGGCTTCTTCACAATTTTAGCCTCATTTTTATTTAGAAATTTCTTGCAGTCAAGGAAGAAAAGAAAGTGTAAGACCTTCTTGCTCATGAGACACACAGATGTTTCAAGGTCTTGATGTCTGAGATTAAGTCATCACAGCCTCAGAGTAGGCTATAGTTAGTGGGGCCAGATCATTTTTAAAAGCTTCTTTACTGGGATATCAGACTGGATTTAGAAATCATGAGACAGATTCTAGCCTGTGACCATTCCACAAACTACTGGCAGAGTGACTACCTTCTGGCCCATTTTGACAACTTTGGGTCAACCAACCTCATCCTGTGGTCATCACCACAGTGGGAGATCCTCCTTCAACAAGTCCTAAGTAGATGGAAAGAAGCAGTAATTGAGCTTCTAAAGAGGTCTGAGGCTGAGAGCCTTCTGGGAAGGGCTTAGCAAATACTGACATCTGCTCCAGAGTTTTGATTGTCTCTTAGAGCAATGACTCAGGGATAAAAGTTGGGAACAGAGTGGTAGACCAGTGAGCCAGAGTTTACAGAAAGAAAGAAAGGAGCTGAGGCTAATTTTATATTTCTGTGTATTTTATGTTGACTGCATCTTTATAAGACATGTTAAGGGAGAGGAGACACCCTCAAGGGATGGGTCTGGCCTAAGGCCATTGGTGACACTTGAAGGAATTCTTGAAGAGAAGTCACCAACTTATGAACCTCTCACAATGAGACCTCAGAAACTTGATGTTCAAGCATTCTCCACTGGTAACACCTACTTTCTAGACTTCCAGTAAGAGCTGGAAAAGTCTGATTTGTCAAATCAGGCAAAGACATCCTAGCCTTTCTCTCTTTTTCTCTGATGCTTCATGTTTTTACCATTAGTATGACAGAAAACATGCCTCGGATCATTCATACATGCCAAGATATAAGTAACAGCTCACAAAGTTATTTTTAATTCATCTCCATAAATTACTAATAGTTGCTAGGAATGTTCCCCTATCTGAGGGTATTTGCCTTTTAAGCAAAGTCTTAACCTTTTTAAAAGATAAAGCTCTCTAAAATTTCAGGAATCTGACAGACAGGAAACTAGGCAGAAGTTGCAAAGGGGTCCCAAACAACTAGTAGTTTATGAAATGTTATCACTGAGACCAAGGGAGATGAATGGAGCTAACCTTCCATTGCTGTTCTAGTGAAGAGTGAAGAGAGGTCCAGGCTATCCTACCCCACAACATACACAACGCTGTCAGTCACAATTCAATAAGACAGATGCCACATGATCAGCTTTTACTGTGCTTCTTGCCCACTACCATTTCACTAATCTAGGCTCTGTTCAGCCTCAGCTTACAACCACTTTTGTGGAGCATCCTATCAATAGAAAATTGTTGACTAAACAGCCTCAAGATACACATGTTTAAATTACATATGTGTAAATACATTACATAACACTTAAGAAAGAATACTTAGATGAGGTTCATCCTCAATGATTCTGGTTGCCATCCCATATTTCAAATAGTCTTCATGGTCATTTTGAATGTATTTGACTCACATTTGGTCATTTGTTCCTTCTCTCATTCAGCAAATATTTATTGAACACCTATCAGGTACAGGCACAAGATAGTAGGATATGGCTTAGGTGTTGTCCTTCCCTGGGGGATTATTATCTATAGTTGCTATTGACCTCCTATCTGTCTCTTTGTTTACATCATCCTAAAGATCGTGCACATGTTTTCATCTCTCAAGACCTCAATTTTTCATTGTTAATGTCTGCTTCACAGAGTTGTTGACAGAGTTGAATGAGGTTACATGCAGAAATGTACTTCGTACAGGTTTTGGCCCTTAATAATTGTCACTTTTCTTTAAAAGTATCTGCCTAAGGAGTTTGAGAGGCCTTCACCCTGGCTTCAGCCCACAGTGTCATGAAGGGAATGATCGACAATGATTTCTCATCTTTCAACACTTCAGCTCACAATTCACCTGCAGCCAAAAACATTGTCTCTAAGTCGTGGCCAGTTGAAGCTGGTACCAATAACTGGGTGACAAATCTAGGGTGTTTCTTTAATCTTTACTTTTCCTTTTGCAATGGAAAGCCAATGTCTCTTGAAATGTGATGATGGGGGAGGGGATTTTTCAAGATGGAGTGAAGAGGCTGTAAGTGACCATACCCAAAAGTTTAGCACTTGATTTACTTAGCCTAAATGTATGCATCCAATCAGAGATTATTTGGGACAGGTAGAGGGTCCTGGGAGCTATGCTGTACAGTCCTGCCAGAGAGAGTCCAACCCAGAGAAAAGCAAACCTGAGGAAACTCTGGAAATATCTAAAAGACGGACTCTTGAAAGAAGAATTCCATCTAGTCTCCAGCAGTCAATGGATGGCAACTGCTCTGAAGAAGAAAATTCCAGTTCACTTGAAAGAACTCCCCCACAATCTGAATTGTCTAAAAAGGAAGTAGACTGTCCTAGAAAATAGTCCTCTGTCACTAGAGATTAAAAATATAGCCCAGAGAGATGTTGGTTTTGGAAGAATGATTGAATGTGATAAATTTGGGGCTCATCCGTAATATGTGAATCCTAACTCTGTGCTTGATTTTAGTTTTTAGATGTCGTGCGGCTGGTTCAGCAGAAGTCCTGGAAAGTGGGAGATATCTTTCATGCCGTTGTTCAGTACTGCAAAATGCATGAGAAACAGAAGGATGGGACCCCAAGTCTCTTTGACTGGCTCTTGGAACTGGGATAAGACAGCTTTGCCTTTTAGAGATTCCTTTCCTTTCTCCCAGCTTAGATTACAGTGGTTTGCTCTAAATGCTCTAAACTTTCTCAAAACATCCCATCACATTAGCAGAGCTATAAAAAATCTGCTATTCAACTCTACTGCACATGGAATAAGTCTGAGGAAAAGCAATAGGTCTGTACAAATCAATACAACCTATGAGCGAGTTCAAAAGAGCTTGCATTAGGATGGCTGGAAAAACCAAAAATTTAATGGGCCCTAAACTAAAAGCTTACAACTAGGCCCAAAAATCCAGGAAAGTTGTTCTTAAATATTTTTAATTATATAAACTTCTGGGTAATGTCTCCAATTATGTGAATCAACTAGAAGCAAAGTAACTAATCAAAATAATTTTGTAAACTATGATATAATCTTTATTTTACTCTTTCAAGCTGACTCAGGGGCTGTCAGCCCAGGTCAACACTTAAGATATGGATGAGAAATTTCCAGAATTTTGATACAAAAGATTTTCACTATCAGACCAATATCAGTGGATATTAACAGAAGTGCAAGAGTATTACTGATGTCCTCTACTGAGGTGATTTCATTTACTTACTTCAACTCACTGATAATACTCCGCACCTCCCCAACAATATCTGTGTTCCCACCTAACCAGAATACTATTGGTTTTTAGTTGAGAGAGAGAAAGACTGAAGATGGTCTCATGTCCATCTCTGTATCACTTGGGTAACATGCTTACAGAATTCTTACCATAAGGAAATCTTTCTTACAAAAAAAAAAAAAGTCTTTTGAGATAAAATCTGCTTGTGTATTAAATTATATAAGATATAAACTTTCATTTTATTTTTATTGTAAATTATGAAGAGATTATTATCTTAAATAATATATTGAGTTATCTTAGAGGTTCATAAAACATGAGGGGATTGTTGTGTTATGTGTCATATCTTGACACGTGAGCTCAGTGCTTTTACTATAAATGTGTTGGTTCTGGTATGGCAGACCTGTTACCTGGGTGACATTTGTAATAACAGACGCAGGATTTGACATAACCTACTAGGATCATACACTCCTTCTGATTCAAAGATATTGGCATTTAATTTGGGAAGAAGAAAACACATTATCACATTTAGTTTATTTTAGTAACAGAGATTGACTCTTCTGAAAAATAAAAAGTATCTAACTTCTCCTCTCCCTTCAACTAAATGAGGTACACTGGCTTTTATTTTCTTGACCAAAGAAGGTGTTTATTGAAGATTTCCTGAAATACCATGCTTTTATTCTATTTTTAAAAATTGTGAAGTAATTTTAAGTGTGAACAAGGCCCCATGCCATCAATGCTGGCCTTATGCATCATCAACATCTTGAAATGTCAAGAAAGCTTCCTTGTAAGACTTACTTCCCTCTTCAACACAGACGGAGGAATCCTCCCCAGTGCTCATTAGACATTTATTATATTAATAGTCCAAATTTAGGATATGTGTTTAATTTGTCACATTTTTTAAAATTTTTATTATGTTATGTTAGTCACCATACAATACATCATTGGTTTTGGACGTAGTGATCCACGATCCATTGTTTTCGTATAACACCCAGTGCTCCATGCAGTACGTGCCCTCCTTAATACCCATCACCAGGCTAACCCATCCCCCCACCCCCTCCCCTCTAGAACCCTCAGTTTGTTTCTCAGAGTCCATAGTCTCTCATGGTTCGTCTCCCCCTCTGATCCCCCCCTTCATTTTGCCCTTCCTTCTCCTAATGTCCTCCATGTTATTCCTTATGTTCCACAAATAAGTGAAACCATATGATAATTGACTTTCTCTGCTTGACTTATTTCACTTAGCATCATCTCCTCCAGTCCCATCCATGTTGATGTAAAAGTTGGGTATTCATCCTTTCTGATGGCTGAGTCATATTCCCTTGTATATATGGACCACATCTTCTCTATCCATTCATCCGTTGAAGGGCATCTCGGCTCTTTCCACAATTTGGCTATTGCGGACATTGCTGCTATGAACATTGGAGTGCATATGGCCGTCACATTAACAAGATGTCAAATTTTAAAATGTATCCATTATCTCAAGCCAAAAGTTCTTTGTGCTACTAAATGGAAAAGGATATATTTATTTTTTAAACAATCCCAGAATATTGTGTGTGGATGTTTATTGTGCTCAAATGAATGTTTACTTATCCTACAAAGCACAAATACTGGATTGTAACCGTGTGATAAAGTTATATACATGTTGTACCTAATGTTGCAAACTAATCAATAAATTTTTGTTGCCGAATTGTTCATCTTTTTTTCTCCACAAGTCCTAAGTGCCTCATAGAACACAAGAGCCACAGTATGATTGGATGAAGGTGGATCATCCCTTAGACAAGCTTTACTGTTACACTTTTAACTTTCGAATAAGCCCATGTTCTTTGACTAAATTAGTTAGCACCAGTGATATTCATGTAAATTGGCATTTCTCAACCTTGGCACTATTGACATTTGGGACTAAATAATTCTTTGTTACTGTGCCTTCTAGAATGTTTAGCAGCCCCCCAGCCCTTATCCACTAGATGCCAGTAACCACTTCCTCCCATTGTAACAACAAAAAATATCTCCCAACGTTGCCAAACGTCCCCTGGGTGACAAAAATCACCACCAGTTAGGGGTTGCTGGTATAAGTAATACCCTGAAGGGGCAGAGCCTGAGGCTCTAGAAGGTGTTAGGTTAAAGGAAGGGGAGCCTGTAGTCTCTAGTCTAGACAATCCCAGTAGGAACCTGACAACCAAGCATTCCCTCTCACCTTCCCAAGGCCCATGGGCTGTGGCCTTTACAGCAAGTCTGGGGGATGGGAGAAAGAAGCACAAAGCAAACAAGGCTTGGGGATAAGCTGACCTAGACTCCAGTAAACTAGAGGTAAACTTATCAGGCTTAGAGGTAAATGGATCAGTGCTCTTTGAATTCAGGAAATAAATTATTAGAATTTGTGCAAATAAAACACTGAGACTTCTGAGCACTTTATATTATTCACCAAGAAGAAAGCATAAATAATGCTATGTAAAGGCTTGTCCAGTCAGCTACAGGGTAATGTCAAATAAAAATGAACTCTGGACATTGGCAAGGAGAGACTTTATTTGAAAGGATTATAATGAGAAGGAGAAAGGGGTTGTTGCAATGGGGCACCGAGGTTATGGTAACATTGAGAGTGGTCCCCCTGGGAGACCTGCCAGCAATTGACTGAGAAGGAAGGATTGGAGGGAAGGGCAGAGAGAGAGTCTTAAGCACACTCTGTGCTGAGTACAGAGTTTACAGAGAGCTCTCGATCTCACAACCCTGAGATCATGACCCAAGCCGAAACCAATAGCTGGTCCCTTAGCTGACTGCGCCACCTATGCACCCCCTCAGGAGGGGCTTCTAACGAGGGCTGTAGGTTAGACCAGGTTGAGGATGGGTCAACATTCAGGGGCCTGGAGAAAGGACAGAAGCTCCTGAATTCTGGTGAAATGAATTTGGTGAACAAGCACCTTGCTCTAGTTGATCAGTGGGTATGAGTCATTCAGCTAATCATTTATAAGGCGAAGAATGAGAATTTGGGGGGGGTCCCTGTCTGAGGCAAATAAGAGGTCATTCTGGAGTCCAAGGCTCAGAGCTTAGCCCTTAGGAACCAGCCAAAGGCATGATCTGAAAACAAGCCTCTTCAGGATCTGCAGGGTTTGAGCAAGCCAGGCCTCCTGACACCCTTTCCACCACCTGCTTCTAGCATGGTAAGTGGAATACCTGCATCTCTGGGCATCAATGATTGTGATGATTGTAATCTCCTTGAGGGTGGAGCCACCTTTGGGTCCATGGCTTCCGCCCTAGTCCTTGCACAAAGCCTTGCCCACTGGGAAACCTAGTAGGCTGTGGGTAACTTTTGTTTCCAACTAACGATGTTCAACCACTAATTCCTGAAACACAATTCTACCAAAATGTTCTTCTTAGCTTACCAGAATCTGCTGCCCTGGTATATTAAGCTTCTTGAGATTTTTTTTTTTTTTATGAAATTACTTTTGGACATAAGCAAGTGAAACTTTCTATGAAAAACTGCCTTTTATTTTAGTTGCATAAGAATTTTGATCACAGAACTGAAAATGTTTTCATGGTATTGGGATGCATTTAAATCATATTCAGGACATTATCAGCAGGACTTTGAGGCCAATTGAGTATAAACACGTTTGAATGAAGTGGACAAGGAAAAAAACATCTGAGCTTCCCTTCCATCAGCAAAAATTGTGCTTGAGAAAAGCCAACAAAATACAATCTGCTGGTGTTGCTGCAAGAATCCTTCGACCACCTAAATTTTCCATTTCCTGTAACAGTTCCCTTAAAATGCTCTCCCCACCCCCGTTAAAGCCCCATAACCAGTTTCTTCTGCTTCTTTTCAGTTTCCACATCTCCTTCCTATTTCCTCCCTGTCTGTCCTTTAGAAATGGCCTTTTGTTAAATTCTTATCAACCAGTTATTTATTTGCCTTTGGAAGATTCTCACTGCTTTGTTGAACTCTGTCCCATTTACTACTTCAATCTCTGCTGCGCCTGTTTCCGGCCCGGAATGTGGCAGGGACTCCAGATGCTACCACGATGCTCAAAGCGCCACAGATCCCAGGTGCAAAGATTGTTTCCTGGCAGATTGTGTGGTCCCTGGGCTGAACACCCGGCCCAAGTCTTTTTTTTTTTTTTAATTTGTATTATTGAAGTATAGTTGACATACAAGTTTATATTAGTTTCTGGTGTACCATGTAGCAATTCGACAGCTCTGGCCATTACTCAGTGCCCCCCACAATGAGTACAGTTACCATCAGTCACTCTACAGTGTTACTACAGTATTTCTGACTATTCCCTATGCTGTAGTTCTCATCCCCGTGACTTACTTGGTTTAGAACTAGAAGTCTGTCCCTCTTAATTCCCTTCACCTATTCCACCCATTCCTCCAGTCTGTTTTCTGTATTTATGAACCTGTTTCTGCTTGTTTGTTTTTTGTTGTTTTATTCGTTGTTTTTTAGGTTCCACATATAAGCAAAATCATATGCTATTGGTCTTTGTCAGGCTATCTCATTTCACTTAGCATGGTTCCCTGTTGGTCCGTCCATGCTGCCACAAATGGCAAGATTGCATTCTTTTTAATGGCTGAGTAATATTCCATCATCCATACACCACAGTCTCTTTACCCATTCATCTATCAATGGACACTGAAATTGTTTCCATATCTTGGCTATTATAAATAATGCTCCTGTAACAAACACAGAGGTGCATATATCTTTTAGAATTAGTGATTTCCTTTTCTTTGTGTAAATGCCCAAGAGTGGAATTACTGGATCATATGGTATTTCTGTTGTTAATTCTTTGAGGACTGTCCAGACTGTTTCCTATAGCTACTGCACCGATTTACATTCCTACCAACAGTGCACGAGGGTTCCCTTTTCTCCACATCCTTGTCAACACTGGTTATTTCTTATTTGTTTTTTTCTGCTAGTCTGTCCCAAATCTTTATAAACACAAAATACAACCCTCTTTTGCCATATCACAAACAACAGCATGGGACACAGGTAAGTTAGGAGAGTTTTACTTCTTCCGGAGGGAAACAGAATGAATCGCCATTTGTCAAAGTCGAATGAAGGTGGATAAAACCAAGACAGCCTCCAGTTTTAAGTGTACTGGATTCTTCACAGCCATGTGTGCCATGTGGGAAGGGTCCTCTGGCCTACTCTTTCAAGCAACAGGCCAATTATTTTAAGTATAACAATATAATTTTTAGGGATAAAGGCAGTAGGCCACATGTCAGCCTTTTGCCAAAGCCTTAGAAATGTCTAGTAAAGCCTTCCTCAATTAGATCAGTATCTCCTTTTTCCTTCACTCAACATCTGGATCTTCTTTTAAAATGTAAGTGCAAGGATCTATAGACAAAGCAGTCATTTCCAGTCCCAGCTGCGTGTGCCCTCCAGCACCTAAGTTTTTTTTTTCTGAAACATTTTGTTTTGTTTTTTTAATGTAACAGATAAAAGTATACAGATAATATATGAAATCACTTCCAGCTATAACATTCTACACATTGCTGTTTGGCAGAGAGAACGGAAAAGGTGGCATTCCCAGGAGGAGCAAATCGGTTCTTCTATGGAATTCCATGTCTCAGGGAAATAAAGATTTGAACAGGCCTCTTATTAAACATCAAGCAGCAGGCTGTCTCTTGGTTTCCTCAATGCAAGATACAGAGAAATCAGATTTTGAGCAATTTTGGATAAAGAGGTGAAGGAATGTTTGAGAGTATTCAGAGAGACAAAGAAAAATGAAGTTACGATTCTGAATACTTTTGTGGTACAGGCTCTTTTGAAAATCTAAGGAAAACTGCACATATGTAAAATTCAGGCATTACCTGTTCAGTTTCAGGAGAATTATTTGAGCCATTTTCAGAATTTTACTCTAGACTCTACATCTCTAGAACCATACAACTCATTCACTATCACCTTCCAGATCCTCCCTCTTGCACCTGCTTTATCTTAGTACCAAAAAGATCCTCAATACATATTTGTTTAAAGAAACCCCCCTTCTAGGATCTCATGGATTTGTGTGGAAATCATATCAAAAGGGTCAGATTCTAACTAAAAAGAATACTGTTTTAAAGGCATTTTTGTGTGTGTGTGTAGATTATGTCCTAGTCAAGGAAGGGAGGAAGGAAGGACGGAAGGAAGGAAGGAAAAGAAGAAAGAAAAAGAAAGAAAGAAAGAAAGAAAGAAAGAAAGAAAGAAAGAAAGAAAGAAAGAAAGAAAGAAAGAAAGAAAGAGAAAGAAAGAAAGAAAGAAAGAAAGAAAGAAAGAAAGAAAGAGAGAGAAAGAAAGAGAGAGAAAGAAAGAAAGAAAGAAAGAAAGAAAGAAAGAAAGAAAGAAAGAAAGAAAGAAAGAAAGAAAAAGAGAAAAAGAAAGAAGAAAGACGGAAGAGAGAGAGGAAGGAAGAAAGGGAGGGAGGGAGGGGAGCGAATGAACTAAGGGAGAGAGAGAGAAGGAAAGGAAGACAGGGAAGAGGGAAAAAAACCTCTGTAACTCTTGAAGGAATATACAATACTTTTAAAGCAAGAAAATTCTAACTCCAGCAGAAATACGGAGTTGAGTTTATATAACATATGTCATGTCTAATACATGACAAGATAAATGTCCACATTGGCTGCTTTATACTTCAGTCAAAGCCTTGGGCTCCGTTCATGACTGCTCAATTTTTGGAGGAGACTTTTTTATAGCAGCTGCACCAATTTATATTCCCACCAACAGTGCAAGAGGGTTCCCTTTTCTCCACATCCTTGTCAACACTGGTTATTTCTTGTGTTTTTTGTTTGTTATATATATATATATATATATATATACTAGTCTGACCCAAATCTTTATAACCACAGAACAGGTTTCCATGCAACAAGAGCTTCTTCTAGTTCCTTCTCAACTGCCAGGGGATGAGCTCCTGATGTCCATCCTCCAATCAAACCACATGCATTTTTTTTCTTTGTCAAAATTTGCTGATAACAGAGATAACAGTTCTAACCACCTGCCAGTCCAAGCAGATTAAATATATTACTTTTAATTTAAAATGTACCCAGAAAAGGAACATCATTCAGCCACAAAAAGAAGGAAATCCTGCCATTTGTAACAACATGGTAAACACTTGAGGGCATTGTGCTAAGTGAAATAGGTCAGATGGAGAAAGACAAATACTGTATGATCTCACTTGTATGCGGAATCTTAAAAAGAAAATTCTAATAGGTGCCTGGGTGGCTCAGTCGGTTAAGTGTTCAACTTGATTTTAGCTCAGGTCATGATCTCAAAGGTTCTGGGACTGAGATCCGCATCGGGCTGTGTGCTCAGCATGGAGTTTCCTTGAGATTCTCTCTCTCCCTCTCTGTCCCTCCCCCCATTCTCTCTCTCTCTTTCTCTCAAATAAATAAATAAATCTTTAAAAAGATAAGCTAATAGGAAAAAAAGATCAGATTTGTGGTTACCAGAGGTGGGGGCTGAAAGGAGGGGATTATTGGAGGAAGGGGGCCAAAAGGTGCAAACTTCCAGTTATAAGATAAATAAGTGCTAGAGAGGGAATGTCCAGAATGATGACTGTAGCTAACACTGCAGTAAGATATCCAGAAGGTTGCTAAGAAGGTAAATCACAAGAGGTCACATCATAAGGAAAAACACCTTTTTTCCCCCTTTTTTGATATCTAAGATGATGGATGATAACTAAGCTCATGTGATAATTATTTCACAATATATGTAAGTTGAATCATTACTCTCTACACCTTCAACTTACATTGTTGTTTGTCAACTATCACTTAATAAAACTGGGGGGCAGAGATAGTTGAAAGAAATGCACCAATAACAATGGTTAAGAATAATATAATAAAAAAGAAGAAATCCTTAGAGATATACCTTAATGAGGAAGAATAAGAATTATATATAATTAACAAAATAATTGTTTCTACATAAATACCTCCTATGAGCACAAAAACTTAAAAAAGTGGTTGCGCTTACATTGTTTTACTAATAATTTGCATAATGTAATTAGCTAAAAAACAGTGAGTGGAGACAGCACATGGCTTTTGTAGTAAGTCATTAATTGTAAATATAATAATAAACAATAAAAGTGTATGTTGTTATTTAAAAAATAATAACAATGGTTAAGATAATAAATTTCATGTTATTTCCTTTTACCATAAAAAAGCCATTCAAAAATGCACCAATTCCTGGGGTGCCTGGGTGGCTCTGTCGTTAAGCGTCTGCCTTCGGCTCGGGTCGTGGCCCCAGGGTCCTGGGATCGAGCCCCGCGTTGGGGGTCCCTGCTCCACGGGAAGCCTGCTTCTCCCTCTCCCACTCCCCCTGCTTGTGTTCCCTCTCTCGCTGTGTCTCTCTCTGTCAAATAAATAAATAAAATCTTTAAAAAAAATGCACCAATTACAACAGAGCTGCCGTAGATAACTCTGAAGAAATAGGAAGCTATAGGTTCTTATGCCCTTAACAACGTGTTACCGTCTGGCTAAGCATTTCTTGACAGCCCAGTAACCAATTTGCAGAAAAGAGAGCCAGGAAAAGGAATTCAGGAGAATTGCCTGGCATTCTGATAGGCATTCATATTTAGCCTTTTCATTCCCTGAACGTTTATGAGGCACCAGGCATGACAAGCACTGTTTAAGATGACCCAAGAAAATGTGACAGAGAACAGACCGTGTGCTTGGCATTTTAGAATTTCCATTCTAGTGAGGGATACAGATGATGAGCCATAACAAAAGTACAATATAGGAAATAAGTTTAATTGAGCATAGAGCATTAGCGAACAGTGCTGGGAAAAAACATAATTAAAAAGCAGGGTGAGGTGAAAGAGGGCTGGGCAGTGTTCGTTTGGATCATGTTTAACCCCAGTGGTTCAAGTTCCTCTCTAGGTAAATCTGAAAGTTTTTGAAGAAATCAAAAATTGTCACTTGAGGGACGCCTGGGTGGCTCAGTCGGTTAAGTGTCTCCCTTCGGCTCAGGTCATGATCCTAGGGTCCTGAGATCGAGTCCCACATCGGGCTCCTTGCTGAACGGGGAGCCTGCTTCTCCCTCTGCCTGCCTCTGTCTCTCTCTCTCTGATAAATAAGTAAAATTAAAAAAAAAAAAATTGTCACATGAAATGGCCCTGACCACTTGTTATTCAATATAAACATGTGATTTGGGGTCCTAAGTAAGAAGGCGTCTGCAATGTCAGCTACTGTCTACACATCCACAACTGAGAGAGCTTGAACTGACTCGTTACCATGGCAACATTGACACGTGCCTCCAGTCAGCAATGGTGGGAACAGGAGTTGAAGAGTTAACCGTTTCAAAGAGCAGACTGTGCAGGGAGCCAATGCATCCCTGTTCTTTGGCAGTTTTTCCTCTCACTTCCATGTCTTTCGGGCTGTATATTTTTCCACCCTCAACTAAAATCCCAAAATGTTCCCTCAGGACATTTTTCTGGACTATTCGTCAATTCTTGATGTCCCTGCACATGGCATTTTCTTGCCCTGCATGAGCACACTGGTTGGAAACACATGAGCACACTCTTGCCTGGGACATGGAGTCCTGTCTTTCCAACTGTCAAGGGCAATACTGTCGTCATCAGAGCTCCTCTGATTGATGAATAAATAACATACAAAAATAAATGAATTTATTCCTGGAAGAAAATGAATTCTCTCAGCTCGGCATAGAGGTTTTGGCAAGCCCTTGAGCTGAAAGATAGTGACATCTGCTAATGAGCATCTGACAAAAGTCCAAGCATGGCCAACTTTTAATGATCCTGAAAAGAGAGGACAGCTTTGTCAAGAAGCACCCCGGTGTTAATTAGCCAACATTTTACTAATGATTCCTCCTTCTGTGCACCTTGTACGGGTCCCTATAACTCATTTGAGTGGGAAAAAATTATGGACCCCATTTTGTAGGTAAGGAAATTGAAATTCAAAATGGCAAGGGGACCTCATTAAGGTATCAAGAATAAGAAGAAAAATAACAACCACCACCACTGACATTTATTGACCACTTGCTCTATATATGCCAGATACTATTTTAAGTGCTCTACACGTATTAACTCATTCAATCTCCACAACAGCCCTAGGAGATGGGTATTACTGTTATGATTTCATTATTGAAGAATCTGGGACATGGCAAGACTAAATAGCTTGCTTAAGGTCACAGAACTAGAAACAGGCAGAGCAGGATGCATTTTAAATTGGCATAAATTGGAGGCATGAGAAGTGAGAGAGGTCAAAGGATAAACAGAGAGGAAAAGGAAGCAGAATCACAAACCACAGATCATTCTGTGTCAGTTCAATCATATATTTTCTCAGCTACCAACCATCACTCTCCCCAAATAGAGAGAGAACAATAAACAAAACTGTTATTTTGACAGCAAATAGGGCTGGGGAAGTGGAGTTGATGACTATGTTAAAGGCCGAGAGAACTGTTTGAGAATATCCCCATGCAGGGATACTTCTAGATCATTCACCATAGCTGACTCTGGATAAATACTTCATGTAAATGCAAAATGTAAAGTTGCCCTCAATCTGGAAGACCACCTGGTTATAAGATGTTTTCCAAAGCTTTAAAATCACAATAAAATTCTCTTCACCAAGGAAAAAAATCTATTTGACTTCTCTCATAATGCTTTTAGAAGAATTTTTCAAATGTTGTATCATATTTAACCTTTTAAAATGTTACAGTACATCAAACATTCTTAACCAATAATGAATGCTGCACCATTTCTCCGTTCAAAATGAAAGTTTAACAGCCAGCTATAGGGCAGAATTGTTCAATGGAAGACAGAGGAAGTACACGCCAGCCAAGTGTTCAGAATGGGAAGAATGAACATCTCAGACACATTGGGAGGTGAATTTTAAACTGTTTTTAGAGCTTGATTCCAGGAGGCAGCAAGAAAAAAAAATTAAAAGGAGGGTATTTTTTCTTTTTTTTTTTTTTTTTAAGATTTTAGTTATTTATTGAGAGAGTGAGTGAAAGAAAGAGAGAAAGAGCAAGAACAGGGGGAGGGGCAGAGGGAGAAGCAGGCTCCCCGCCGAATAGGAAGCCCGACTCAGGGCTCGATCCCAGGACCCTGGGATCATGACCCAAGCCGAAGGCAGACGCTTCACCGATTAGCCCCCCAGGGGTCCTGAAAGGAGGGTATTTCAAAGTAACAAATTGCCAACCTTGGCTCATGATGGGTCTAGAAGGTAGGACAGTGGGGAGAGGGTAGGGATGATGAAGGGACCACAGCACACAGGCCTGTTGGTCCCCAATTACATGTTGTCACCTGTCCTTCCCTTGTCTGGGCATGAGTCACTCCCACAGACTAGGGAATGGAGGAGATCCGTGGCATGGAGAAGCCCAAAGGAAATTGGCCAACACTACGCAAGGGCCATGTGGGTCATTACTAAGGTGGAAACATGATTATCACATAGGGTGGCCCCATGTAGTAGAGTTTGGGTGGCCTCATCAGCAGCACCTTGTGTCCCTCTCCTCCTTACCTGATTTTATGTAGAAGTCCACCTTCCTCCACCTAACCCATGTGATGCAGAAGCTGATTCCATCTCAGGGACAGGTGCAGGCTGGACAAAGCCCATCAGACAGAGCCCAACCTTCTGTTATTGGAACAATTATCAGTTCAGGGGTGGACATGGACCTGAATTTGTCCAAATGGAAGGGAAGAAATTATACACTGGGCTCTCTTTCTTTTTCTCTCTCCCCAACCCCCAACAAAAACTAAACAGGAAAGCATTTCCCTGACTGCTTTTAGCAGTCGATTTGAAAATGTAAATGGTTTAATAAACAATCTGAATTGTGTGAGGCAAACAAAAACATGATGCAAGGTTAAATTAAACTATTAGGCCAACTGGGTTTTGTCAAATTTCTTTTTGCCACCAATTATGCCTCTAGGGCAGACCCCATAGTTTCCGGTTGTTTTCATAACTAAAATCTCCAGCCAGTCTAATCCAATTTACAGCCTAGTTCTTACGTGCGATGTAAAGCTCTTGTTTCCTTCCGCTGAGCACCAGCCGGGCTGTGGCCTAAGAGCTTGAAGTGGGAAGAGGGACAGTGTCTGCTATTTTTGTCCTTTTTTTTCTCTTCTGGTTCTATCTCTCTCAGTGTTGGGCACTGGGGAGCAGGAAGGGAAGCAGGGCAAATGTTTCTTTCTTTATCTAGAAGCACAACTACAATTTTCTATTGACTGCCATTGCTTCTCTTGTTAATACCATCCTGTTGGCAATGCCCCCCTTGAGGCAGGAACCCAAACATCTGCTCTCCCCATGGGATACGTGTGTGAGCGTTTTGGAGGGCCCAGTGGAATCATTCACATCTCTGAAGAGGGAGACAGAACTCCAGCTCTGCCTTTTCTTCCTGCAGCCTGATGACCCACCCCCATTCCCTACCCTCTCTCTCTCCCCCTCCCGCATCCAAGCTTCTTACTTCTGCCTCCTGGTACCCAATAGACAACCTTCTTGAACAGACTACCAGCAAAATAGCACAGTTACCTACCACAACGTCCCCAGTAAACTAAGGCAAACGCACCATGCCAGTGACGACCTTATCCGCACCAAACAGGTCCTTCTTCCCCCACCCCCACCCCACCCCCACCTCAGCTGTGCTTTCTCTCTGGAATTTTCTTCTCTGCTCAGGTGTGTTTAAAGTAAAATAATCAAGCCTGCTGTCTAAAAAGGCAGCCAATCAAAAAAGTAAACAAACCAGAATCCCTTCCTTAAGGGATGATCTTGGTGTTTCCTCCTTTGATTTCAAGAAGAGAAAGAAAAAATACCCTCCACCCAAGGAGGAGAAGGAAAAAAGTAAAGGTTGATGACACATTAGCTACGCAGCTGGGAAGATGGCTGAAATGGCTTAAGAAGTGCAGATCTGAAGCTATGTTTTCCCATTTCTAGAAGTCAGTTTTGGCCAGAGAAACAATGACAACCAAGAAAGAGGGTTTCAAACCTGGCCAGATAAGTGAGAGATGTGTATTTCTTTCCTTTTCCCTCTTTTCTATACCAACCTGTTGGGGTTTGGAGCCAAGAAAGCAGCACCAGCTACATAATTTGTTGGCCTCAGTCCAAATGCCGCACCCTCTGTTCAAAAAAGTATTAAGAATTTCAAGAGGGTGACAGCAGAGCAATAAATCAATCACAAGGCCTTCCTCAGTACAAGGCCATGTGTGCTGGCCAGATTACATGACCCAGTGGATCCAGAAGGCAGAGCATCAAGCCAAAGAGGACTATTCTTGAGCCTTAATCTCTCATGAAGTTTAACTTGTTAAGTTTTGGACTTGTCAGAGACCCATCGCCTCTTCCTTCTTTTTTTCTCTCTCCTTTTTGGAATGGGAATGTCTATCTTATGCCGTCCCACCATTGTATTTTGGAAACACGTAACTCCTCTGGTTTTGCAGGTTCACAGCTGGAGAGGACTTTGCATCAAGATGAATCTTTCCTCAAGTCTCATCCACATCTGATTTAGATCATACTTAGTTGAGACTTTGGACTTCAGACTTTAGAGTTGATGCTAAAATGAGTTAAGAATTTGGCGGCTATTGGGATGGAATGAATGTATTTTTTGATATGAGGACATAGATTTGGGGGGTGCAGAATTATGTACTGAATATTTGGGCCCCCCTCAAAATCCATAAGTTGGAGCCTAAATTCCCCAGGGTGATGGTATGTGGAGGCAGGGTTTTTGGGAGCTAATTAGGTCATGAAGGTAGATCCTTCATGGATGAAATCAGTGCCTTTATAAGAGACATGAGAAAGAGTTTTTCTCTCTCTCTCTGTTCTCCACCATGTGAGTATATAACAAGAAGATGGCCATCTGCAAACCAGGAAGCATGCCCTCAGCAAACACCAGATCTGTTGGTGCCTTGATATTGGGCTTCCCAAACTCTAGAACTATAGGACACAAGTGTTTGTTGTTTAAGTCCCTAGTCATGGTATTCTGTTATATCAGCCAGAACTAAGGCAACTCTAGAGACGCTCAGTGCCCCCTTCTGCCTTTCTATGATCACACACACATTCTGAGACAGAAAGATAGTACTGGACAGGAATAGAGTTACAGGGAGAAAGATTGTGGGATTTGCTGGAGAATAATGCCTTTGAGGTTCCACATGACCTGTGCCTTAAAGCCCAGATCAAATTCGGAAAAGCAAAAATGAAAGAGGTGTTGGAAAAATAATTCTAAGCAAAAGGAAGCATGTAGGCAATAGGATTGGTCTCAAAGCCAAGGCAATATAGGACACAGAGCATGGAAAATGGGAGGACTTATGATTCAAAAGTGGTTAGGAACAAAATGTAGAAGTGCTTGAAAAAAGATGTAGAGTCTATTCAAACAATGTGCTTTATGCACATTTGTTCTGAAAGTAGGTTACTTGTGTTTTATATTATTCTAGTATTTTAAATCTAGACAAGCTATTGTTATCGTTCCAGATACATGGAGTAGCTTAAAATATAATGTAGAGTCTATGATTTAAGTCATAGTTTAATAAGTGAGAGACTTCTGGTAATGTCTGCTTTATTCATGATAAGGAGCCAAAGGGATGCAGAATTTGAGATAAGGGAATCTAGCCTTGTGGCTCATTTGCCACTGATATCATCTGGGAGCTTGCCAGATCATCTGGGGTAATCATTAACCTTTCTGAGCCTCTGTTTACTTATCTGTAAAATGAACATCAGTATACCTTCTGTTCAGGGTTATTGCAAGTATTTGGTTTGACGACATTTGCAAACGTGCTTTGTAAACAGCAAGCTGCTCTCCAAGGTATAGGGTCAATGTGATTCCTGAATCCTTGACTGTATTTCGGAAAGATCACCCCAATTTGATGCCTGCTTGAAAAATGATGTATAAGTCTGGAGAGGTAGAGGTAAAACAGGCTGGAATATTTATAAATCTAGTTGTCATGTGGTCAAAGCATATTTGATCATGACTCTCAAGGGAAGTTCTCAAGTGTCAATTCCATGGACCCATGAATAGAGCATATAATTGAGGGTGGTCAACACAGCTTGACGTAGCCTTGCTAGGATCTTGGAGAATATAAGATTCTTTAAAGGAAACTTTTATGTAATACTTCTGCATTTATACTCCCTGATTCTCTATATTTTCCTAGTCCTATATCTCAGCTCCATAAGAATATATGTCTCAAAGGAATGAGATCTTGCCATTTGCAACGACGTGGATGGAACTGGAGGGTGTTATGCTGAGTGAAATAAGTCAATCAGAGAAAGACATGTATCATATGACCTCACTGATATGAGGAATTCTTAATCTCAGGAAACAAACTGAGTGTTGCTGAGTGGTGGGGGTGGGAGGGATGGGGTGGCTGGGTGATAGACATTGGGTAGGGTATGTGCTATGGTGAGCACTGTGAATTGTGCAAGACTGTTGAATCACAGATCTGTACTTCTGAAACAAATAATGCAAGATATGTTAAGAAAAAAGAAAAAGAAGATAGCAGGAGGGGAAGAATGAAGGGGAGTAAGTCGGAGGGGGAGACAAAACATGAGAGATGATGGACTCTGAAAAACAAACTGAGGGTTCTAGAGGGGAGGGGGGTGGGGGGATGGGTTAGCCTGGTGATGGGTATTAAGGAGGGCACGTTCTGCGTGGAGCACTGGGTGTTATACACAAACAATGAATCATGGAACACTACATCAAGAACTAATGATGTAATGTATGGTGATTAACATAACAATAAAAAATTTAAAAAAAAGAAACACATACAATGTAATGAACACTGGGTATTATATGCAAATGATAAATCACTAAATTCTATCCCTGAAACTAATAATACAGTATATGTTAATTAAATTGAATTTAAATAAAGAATTTTTTTTAAAGATTTTATTTATTTATTTGAGAGAGAGAGAGAATGAGAGATAGAGAGCACGAGAGGGAAGAGGGTCAGAGTGAGACGCAGACTCCCCGCTGAGCAGGGAGCCCTATGCGGGACTCGATCCCGGGACTCCAGGATCATGACCTGAGCCGAAGGCAGTCGCTTAACCAACTGAGCCACCCAGGCGCCCTTAAATAAAGAATTTAAAAAAAAGAAAAAAAAAAGAATATATGTCTCTATATTTTGAAATTAGTGTTGATAGTGAAACAATTATAGAATCACCCCTCAGTGTGACATAATTATAGTCTGGGCCTTGTGGTTTAGTGGGCAAAGACTTTAGATTATTTACTCCAGCCATAACAGTTTCTTGCCATTTCCCCACAAATAATCCATGGCCTTGAAGAACTGTGCATAAGCTCTTTTCTCTGCCTGGAATATATATTGACCTATCATGGACACTTGGTAGTGCCTCTTCTAGTATCTGTTTGTCCCATCTCAATGATTCCTAATTTCCATCCTTGTATCTATTTGCTTAAAGGGAAACTAATAACGTCCCAGCCTCTAGAAGTTTGCACACAACCTAGGCTAAACTAGTCATCACTTTCTATTTCCTTGGCCACAGTGGTTGATTTAGGGTTGGACATGTGACTGAGCCTAGAGAGTGAAGTAAGGGTTTATAGACTACTATGGTCTAACGAAATAGATCTGTCAGGATAAACAGGCTTATTTTTACATTTATTTTTATTTTTTCATTTTTCTAACTTGTTGACTAAGTATTTCTGATATTACATATGGTTTCCTCAATAACATAATTGAGGTTTCTTGAAACTAAAATTTATTTCTTTCTAAAAATTTGAAAGATAACTCTGACCATCTTTTTAAAACACTTGGATTAATAATGGAGTTCAGCATACAAGAAATTAATTAAGTATCTCTTCAAAGAGTTCTTTTGGTATCTTTCTTTGGAATGAAATGGGCTTAAGCCTGGCATCTCTCCTCTAGAAACTGGGAGCCCTATAAATCTGTTATAATAGATGCCCAACAATGCACCATGAAAATAATATCAAACAAACTTGATTAAGTCATTGCAATAATTCCTGCCTCTGAGAAGAGTCGTCCTTACTTTATATCCAGCTTTTTATAGTCTTGGAAGATGATTTTTTTTAAATGGCCACAAGTTATTTGACACTCCTCCAACTGAACAGTGTCTGTGTTCCCTGCACTTGAATCTGAGTGGGGTTCTGACATTTTCGTACAACAGTGTTTGGTGGAAGTGATGCTATGTGACTTCTAAGGCTAAATAATTAAATGCCATTCAGTTTCTGCTATCGACTACTCACTGTGAGGGAATCCAGCTGCCATACAAAAAAATCAGACTAGCCTGAAATTACCTTGTTGGAGAGAACAAGTGTAGACATTCCTGCTGGCAATCCCAGTGAGTCTGGGCTTCAAGTCATCCAGCCCAGGCACCACACATCATGAAGCAGAGACAATCCATCCTTGCTGTGTATTATCTAAATTCCTAACCCATAGAATTGTTTTAACATAATAAAATTACTATGTGCCACTGAGTGGTTTGTTATACAGCATAGTGATAGGAAAATTTGCCTTTATTCCTTCAAGGATAAATTTAAGGTTTTTCCTGGATGTGTTTTAGCTTGTGCATGTCTAAATATACCATTCTTTTTATTATAATTAGGATTTAATAAATTTTTTGAATCTGTGATTGAGGTCTTAAAGAATTCTGGAAAATTCTCAGGCATTACTCTTTTTTTTTTTAAGATTTTATTTATTTATTTGACAGAGAGAGACAAAGCAAGAGAAGGAACACAAGCAGGGGGAGTGGGAGAGGGAGAAGCAGGTTTCCCGCTGAGCAGGGAGCCCGATGCGGGGCTCGATCCTGGGATCATGACCTGAGCCGAAGGCAGACGCTTAATTACTGAGCCACCCAGGCGCCCCAGGCATTACTCTTTCTGGGCTATTCCATCTTTCCTTTCTTTCCCTATCTCCCTATCTCATCAAACATGTTAGAGCTTTACACTGTGTCTTCTGTTTCTCACCCACTCCTCTGGTGTCTCTTCATGCTAGATAATTTATTCTGACCTATCTTACAGTTTAAAGATTCTCTCTTCAGCTAAGTCTTCTGTTAAACCCATTCACTATGTTTAAATTTCAGTTCCTGTTTTTTAGTTGTAGAAGTTCTAGGGTTTTTAAAATCTGTTATGTCACTTTTTATAGTTTCCTGTTCCCTAATATATTTCCAAGTTCTATTTAAAAAACAATTATTTCCTTATACTTATATAATAAGTATAGTTGTTTTATGGTTTGTGTCTGATAATTTCAAGATCTGAAGTCACATTGGATCTATTGTTATTGACTATTATTCTGCTGGATCTCACTCATGTCATTTTGGTTCTTTGTGCACCTGGTGTCTTTGATAACATGCTCAATATTCTATTTGAAAAACTATTTGTATAAATAATTGTAAGCCTCTGATAATGAAACCTTCTTCTAGGGAGGATTTTTGCTTGCTTCTGCAAGCTGATGCCTCAGACATCTTTCAGTCTAGATTGCTTTAAGCTCATTTTGTATTTTACCCAGTTTTTTTAGTTGTTTCATTGGAGGTTTGATTCAAACTGCATAGCTCATTATTACCTAAAGCATAAATTCAGGAAATGGGAGACTAATAGAGATCAGAGCTTCTCAAACTTTACGATGCATACCCATGAGCTGGTATCTTGTTAAATGGTGGGATTGTCAACAGGAATGCAGATTCTTATTTAATAGGTCTAGGATAAGGACCAGAATTGTGCATTTTAACAAGCTCCCAGATGATATGCTACACTTTGAGTAACGTGTGTAAAGCTGGATAGGGATATTGAGTGGGAGCTGGGAAGATGAAACCTCATGATAGAAGACATTCCAAGTATAATTTCTAAACAATATGCTATTCCAAATCAAACATACTTGAACTTTTCCTTGATAATACATTAGGCATTGAGCTACTGGAGAAACTGAGATGTGTCTGATAGTACCTGATGCAGTGGTACTCCCAGTGGTACTCTGATTTCAACAGAGATGATTTACAAGGAGTGAGAGGTTTAGGAGTTAGACCGGGAATGATGACAGAGCAGTATGATCTCTGCCTCCCTCACTACATCCCATGACCAGGTATCTAAGCCCTATGAGGGATGGGTCTACGGATGAAAACTGAAGGAACCATTTTCCTGGGAAACTATGAAGGAAATTGGGGCATAAGTAGGAGGCCATTTGTCATCATCAGGACTTGCAGCTTTGGAAACTCTGAGAAACCAACTTGTGACCTCTCCTCAGTAACTGATACCAAGTAGGCAGATTTGTAGAGTGGGTAGTCCCCCTCAAGTTCAAGGACATGTTCGAGGCAGTCCAAAACAAAATACTTCAAGTAAACTCAGCTGTCAAGAAACACTTCCAGGATATGTATGTATCTGTATATTATATATATATATATATATATATACACACACACACACATTTTACCCTCTAGAGACCCATACACATTAAATATCCAGATAAAGGGTAATTCTTTGTTCATGGAGGTAGTATGGTGTATTGGAAAGCGTGCAAGATTTTTAAGGAGACCTCTTAGGCTTCAAATCCATGCTCTCATGGGGTCACCTTGGGTTAGCTACTTAGCTTCTTAAATTCCAGGAAGTTTGTGAAGCTTAAAAGTGACAACATTACAAATTACTTGTTACATATTAGGTCTTTAATGATAAATGTAAATATCCTTACTTTTTCCTTCCCTCAGTAGCAACAACTTAAAAATACATTTAAATGCCAAGCCACAGCTTTATCCACTTACGATTTTGATGAGAGAAGGTCTGGAATATTTGGACAAGAGACGCTTTAAAAAATCAAATCACTATTGCATAAGAATTCAAAGCCATGGAAATGTAAACCCTCTTCTCCTCACTTCTTTTTCCAAAAACTGATGCACCAGGCTGGGAGCAATGATTTATTTGTTCACACCATTCCAAAGTTAAAGGAAACAGACTTAGGATAATTAGCTAATAAATTTTATTCTTATTTAATAACCAAAGGAAAAGATAATTCTTCCATGTCCTCAAAGTAGGTCATTCTCGGAGTCTTTTAATACAAATGTCATAAGCACAATTGATCAAAAAGGTTTATTATTGAGAGGAGACATAAATGCCAAAATATGAATATAATTTTCCCCTATATTCTCACTCTGACCAGTTCAGACATATTTATTAATAATCACTTGTGGAAACATAATTCATAAAGCAGATCTTCCTAGAACAACAGTGCATTTACTTAACAGTACCACATACTAATGCTCATCCAGCATTCCTGGAAATAATTATTCAACATCAATATGGTAAGTTTAAAGTCAGAAAGAATCTAACTTAAATAATGAAAAGTACACTTGCAAATTAACCTCTCCCAAAATGTTCTCAGTTAACAAAACCCTGAACTCAAAGAATACTTTTCTATATTGAAATTGTTCATGTCGGCTTAGGAAAAAATATATTTTATAACAGATACTCATTTAAGCATGCAAACATTGACTGCTTCAGAATTTCCATATAAGAAGTACAGTTTAGTAGGGAAAAAAATCTTATCATATGGCAAAAACACATTAACTTTACAGATCGTTTGTGTTTAGTTAAAAGAGCTTTTGGCAATTGTGGGGGTGTTCCAGCCTCTCAAGCCCCTTGTCATTCCTGGTTTACAAATATATTTTCTTTTTTTTAACTTCTTTTTTTTAAGATTTGTTTATTTATTTGAGAGACAAAGAGCAAGAGATCCAGCATGAGCAGGGGGAGGGGCAGAGGGAAAGAATCTCAAGCAGACTCCCTGGTGAGCTCAGAGCCTGACATAAGGCTTGATCCCACAAACCTGAGATCATGACCTGAGCCAAAATCAAGAGTCAGATGCTTAACTGACTGAGCCACCCAGGCACCCCTGCAAATATATTTTCTTTCATGGAAAACATCAGGTGGCCCTTACAAGAAGATGTGCCCTGTAGATGTTTTAACTCTCATCAATTATTCCTGCAGAAAAGAAAAATATGTTAGAATTGAAGCCTGCCATTTGAGGGTCCTTTCTGGTAATAAATAGAGTTGTTATTGGTTTTTACGTGCCTCTTGGTTCAGATCTCAATATGAACACCAAGAGAGAAAATCTGAAGATTGTCAGGCTCACGCAAAAGGAGTATAAAAATGTTAACTTTCACAATCCCATGTAAAATATCCTCTAAGGGCCCTGTAAGAATAGTTAAACCTTTGATGATGGACTTGGCTGCCTGACAGATTTAATTTGAACGCCACTTTCATTGTTAAATAAACACCTGAACCTCACTGTACTCAGGCATTCTGGGAACATCAAAGCTAAGCACAACATCCCCAGAAAAGCAGTCTTGTATACCAAAAACTACAATACACAAAGGCTTAAAGTTCTTTGTACCTTCTTTACTTCTTTTTTGTTGTGGTCAATGATATCTTTCTCTCTCTTTTATCCTGTGCAATTTTATAATTACCCAAAGTATGTGTGTGTGTGTGTGTGTGTGTGTGTGTGTGTGTGTGTGTGTGTACAAGTTGGATATTTCCTAAGAAGAAATGCTGGTTCTTGATACAAAAGGGCCACGCAGAATTATGGCAGAAGCATAAACAATAGTCTATGAATCCATTGCTTCAAACTGGAGACTTTTATCAGAAGACCCAAGCACAAAGGAACAATCTTCTAGAGCTCTGTGATGGCTCATTGGTCAGACCAGGCTGTATCTAAAATGCCTCTGTTACTCATTTGTCTTCCTTATTTTAAAACTAAAGACTTTAACCCAGCTAAAATTATATCTTTCCTGCTTGTTGATCTCTTAATAATATACACAAGTGGCCGAAGATTTATCAAAAGAGATTACTAAAGTAATTTAGGGCAGCTTCTTTTAAGAAATGCATTTCCACACCGAACACATTTGTCATTGTGTTTTTTGATAGAGTTAAGTATTTAAATTATATTTAAAAATCAAAATTACATTTTTCAAACTAGATATCTGAAAAAACAAGGTGCCTCAAGCTGAAAATTTCTTTGAATTCACACTAAGCTCCTCTTTGACTTAACTTCCAAATTAATTAAATCACAGACATGAACCAGGCCAAAAAAAAAAAAAAAAAAGTCAGGAGGTCAAGTTCAAATATTGCCTAGAATGCTTCATCGGTCTTGCCTTAATTTGCTTTTAGATGGTACCATTTTAGAAGTGGAAAGGCTAAATTTATGCATAAAGAGTATCAAGTTCATGCAGCAAATTGGAAGAGTTAATGAGTACTTCAACCTTCCTTTTCATTGAGTAAATGTTAAAAAAAAATCTCTCAAGGTGAAGCAAGATTCAACTAAGCACTAGATGAACTTGGCAACCATTGAACAAACATTTGAGGGTCCCTCGCACAAAAGATACTGGGTGATAGGTGCAAACCCCAGACTACCAGGAGGTTGGCAGCTCTGTGGCTCAAGACAAACTAGAATCAGTCTACCCATAAGCTGCAAGACTTCCAATCCGACAAAGGAAAGGTAAAGGCTGTTAACCACCTTGACCTTGGCCACTGCCTTGGTTTGGCTACAGAATAACTGTTGTATATCCATCTGATTGCATTATTCAGAGATGATGTCTCCAAATCTACACTCTCCAATATAGTAGCTGGTAGTCACCTATGGCTATTGAGTATTTAAAATGTGGGTAGTGCAACTTAAAGAAGTCAAGTTTTGATTTTACTTATTAATTTGATGTTTAATAATAAGGAGTTGATAGCAGGATTAATGAATTTACTTAACTTGGACAAATGTAATTTTGAAACAGATGCTTTTGTTTCAAAGCCAAATCAATTCTTCCAATAAAAATGAACCAAGTCTGTCAATGTGGGTGCAACTATAAAGGAAAATGATTATTTGGTATCCAATTTAGTTATTGGGAAACTTTCAAATATGGCTGGAACAACTTACATATGTGAGCCTAACTTTTTCAACTGGAAATTTTATGAAATCTAATATAAATCAGGTATTTCCAATGAAAATTTAACATCTAGATAAAGATGTGCCTGCCCCAATGCCACTCTACTATAGAAATGTTCTCATTCTCATTTGTCCTGGAGGGAGGTTCATGGGAAGTTCACCCTCTAAAAGTCTGTTGGTCAGAATTTCTCTGACCCCACATAGGAAGCACTGGGAAATGCAGAAGTTTGCAGATTCTTGAGAGGCCCTGACCATAGGGCAGCCTGTCTTCCTTTTTAGGCAAGGCTCCAATCTTCAGATGTGGGATGTGTGGTGACAGTGCTGGCCAGTGTTATTTATCTAACCAGGGAAGGAATCCTGGAACTGCACTGTGGATTCTCTGTGGAACCTAGCCAGGTTCATTGCAAACAGACTTTTTTTTTCTTTTTTTCAGCATAAGTAATAAAAATTTATTGAGAATTCCTGGGATGGTGTTTATTGACTCCCAACCTGGAAGGAGGAGCCAACACTATAGGGAATCAGTCAGAAATCACACTGTCCCAACACCTTTGGCCGACACAGGGAGGAGCAAAATCTTTCCCCTGGGAAATTGGTCAAGCCTTTTTCATCCAAAAAGGGTTGGGATGACAGATGCAGAAGGGACCATTGCTTGATACTGGGGGTAGGATAGGGGTGTGCTGCACCCCAAGCTGGCGGGAGAGGGAGAAACAGACCCGCTTCTTCTCCGGGAGTGAAGTTCCTGGTCACCAGGCTCATTTCTTATCCTTGATAAGGCTGTCACTGCCCCGGGTAAAACTTTCATCCTAGGTTCAGCACAAGGTTGTCAGTAGTGAGATGGATAAGGTTCTGTGATGTGGCAATCCTCCTGGAGATGTTCTGGGCTGCCCCGATCTTGTGCAGTTTGATATAGCCAGGTTTCTTGCTCAGGGCTCCTCCAAGGTGAGCAGGTTGGGGTTAAGGTTCACACAAGGCCCATTTTCAACCTCGGCCCCATCCTTACTACTCCAGCCCTTTTCTGGGCTGTCAGATCCAAGGCTGCACTCAGATGGCTCCTGCCTGGTCCCACTTTGGTGCCTACCCATGGGCCCCCTGCAGCCAGCTGCCAGGAACCAGAGGCAAGGCAAGCAGTGCTATTGATTTGCCTTACAGTGAGGGGCAGGCCTCAGGCACCCCACTAAACAAATAGACTTTTTAATGGGGGACTTTCTGGAAGGGGGCTTTGCCTTTTTATTGGGTCTAAAAGAGAAAGTCTGAAGAGATGAGGGTCAGTGGGTAGTTGGGTGCCTGTTGTATCACAGGGAGCTTCTCTCTACCGATGCTGTCACCGCGGTTGTGATCACAGTGGTCTCACTGTTACAGGTCTCTATACTTTTACTCCCAGGAGTCACAAATTTGTGGAGCTGTAGACCTGCAGAACTAATGAACTGAGAAGCACCTGCCTAGAGAGGAAAAGTAGATCCACTATGTACACATACACAAAATCACACACAATATTTAAAAGAGAAGAAAACAAGGTATGTGAATTCGCTGAATATCGAGTAAGATTTTACTATGTGCCAGTTATTAGGCTAAATGCAGAGATACTAAGCCAAATCAACTAGATCTTACTAATGAGCCATCAGGGAGAATGGCCTCCCTGGACAGTTGCCTAGACCCATAGCAGACTTTGCATAAGTGATAAATAAATTTCTGTTTATTAACTTCCTGAGAATTGGGGGCCTTCTTTATTTAACTGCAGCTTGACCTTATCTATCCTGATTGACGACTAACTAATACATGGCACTTGCCCATGACAGGTGTACAATCCAGGAAGGCAACTTCAAGTATTCCAATGGCTTCAGTAAGCACCCATTTTTTAATTAAAATAATTATTTCTAATTTATATAGGTATTTACTTCCAAGGATGATGAAAATTTTGTCAATATCAAAACATGTATAAAACAAGACAACTACATACTCTGAAGGCAGAGGTATCTGTGTTATGCATTATGATTCTCAGTACCTAGCCACATGCATGGTCCCTAACAGGCACCAACGAACACTTATCAAGTGAGTAAGTGAATGAATGAACCATCTGGTCGGGGAAGTAAAGTATGCAACATAAAGTGTGGGCCATGAGGCATAATAAATGCTATGGAGTTCAGCATAAGGAGAGAGCATATCCAGGCATAGGGATCAAGGAAGACTTGCATGAGCTGAGGTCAGAGGATGGAGATTCAGGGAGCAAAAATATGGAGACCAGAAATGGCTGGTGCAGACACATTATATAAGCTAGACTAGACAAGGAATTTATGTGAGCAAATAGAAGAAAATGAATTGGGAAGAATCAATCATGGCCAGATTTTGCATGATTAAATGCAGAACTTCAATCCCTTAGCCAGTGGTGGCTCTCTGTCTCTCTCTCTTAAAGACTCAACAACCATTCTCTGAATGTATTTTATTTGTGGGCTAAAATCAGGAAGAACAAAAAAGCTAAGTTCCTTTGGTAAAGAAAGATGTGGAGGACAGGGTTCTCGATCACTGGTGTGGATGCCTTTAAGAAACCCCTAAAGAATAGCTAATGTCCCCATAAACATCTGTTGAAAATAAGTGCTAAAGTAACAGGCCACATTCAGTATTAGTTTAGTCATTTAACCAGCCCGTCAATCATTCACTACTGAGAGCTCTCTACCACCCTGCATTCTGGAGAAGTTCAGGATAAAGAGCAGACTGTCTACTGGTGGTGGGCCCAGCATGAGAGGCAATGATTATGCTCCTGAGGTCCTGAGAGGCGGCCTCCTAAGGGTTTTGAGGTTTGTTCCAAAGGCAATTCATCCCTGATAGAGGAGAGAGTTCTGTAAAAACTGTGGACCTGGCTTACCAGGTCTTCCTCTGACCTCTTCTCTCCTCCATGACCGCGTGCCAGAGCCCTGAGGAGAGGATGCAAAATGAAATACTCCATCATAAAAAAATCTCGGAGATGCTGGGGGAGGGGCCATATGGCAAACCAGTGCAAGAGGGTATCCTTTCCCGTCGAAGTGGAACATACTCTAAAAATGGAATATGAGAGAATGTCACCCATCCGAGGAGGGAAAGGTGAGGGTTGTTGTGGACAGAGGCAGGAGAACTCATCACCTCACTTGCATCCTGTCTTAGAAGAGACAGACAGACTGACAAATTCAAAGTAGCCCAAGGATGTTGGGGATAATGTAGAGCATGAAATCAGCCATGACACCTGGCTTGCTAAAACGTAACACAGAGGCCGCTGGGGCCAAGGGAGGGTTTTGCAGAAGGGCATAGACCTTTGGAATGCCGGGGTCCTCATAACCACTCTGCCTTTGGAATGCCACGGGGATTTGCCTTCCCTGAAGCTTTCTTAGCCCAAAGAGCCACACTTGTGATCTAAAAGAAGAATGCATTGTCCCCTAGGCTATGTTTAGTAGGCGATGCAAATTAGCATATCTTAGCATATCTTTCCCATAAATCCTCCCAGTTTCAGTAAGACCCCCTTGTCACACATCACGTGCTTGAGAAACAGTGATAAAGGATTTGTGATTATCTTGAAGGACCAATAAAAGCAGGAGCAGAGAAGAGCAAAGGGTCTTCGTTTCTGAGTGTTGACCCCCATGCCTTCTCCTCTCTTTCATGGCAAAGTTTGGAGTTATCTTTTCATCCGTCTGTACAAGGATTGCGGGCCATTCCCAGTGCAAGGAGACTTCAGTCTACCTGCTTGGTTGACTTTGCAATGCAGATTTTCCATTTTCACCCCCGACCTTCTCACTCTCAATGCCCTGGACTCTTTCTAGCCAGGGAGCTTCTCATTACTCAGAAGGGCTTCTACTGGACAGTTTTCTAAAAGACTCTTCTCCTGGTGGTTAGTCCCCTCATCTCCTGTCTCTGTTCACGGCATTTCCCATACATCACAACATAGCAACAGATCTGTGCTCACCACACTCTCAACTCTCACTCTTGTCTTTGTGCCCTAGTCTTTCTGTCAACCCTAGGCCAGAACCACTTGTAGGATGTGCCTCTCCACACCTGTGCTGTGCAGCCAAACACCTCGGGAATCACACAATCACAGCACACATGGCTACAGACATCTAAGGTCACAGCTTTGGGGCCGCCCAACAGCCTTTCTGATTTTCTTCAGTAACTATCATAAAAAAAAAAAAAAAAAAGGTGGTCAACATCCCTCAGTCTCTAAGCACCTCATTCTCAGCAGACAACCCTACAGAAACCCAGGTCATCAGGCATTTATCAGCCAGGTCCTGGTGTTGCAACTGCCTTGACATCAAGACAAAAACAAAACCCCTCCATTATAAGTCTGAACACAGCTAAAATAGGAGCCCTGTTCAAGCCCCAAAATGACCAAAGGGCCCCCTCTCCTGGCTAGTATGAGTGGTGCCTTGCATAAAATTGATGGATAAACCCAATCACAGCATTACCCCCACTTCCTTACAGCATCCAATCTAGAACAAAGAGCAAAGTCCCTAAACACTCCGCCAAAGAACCTAACACAATCCCAAATCCTGTAATAAATCCTTTCTAACATTCCCTTTCTGAGAGGCTCCACGATTCCCCAGGGGAGTGCATTCTCCCTCCAAAGAGCAATCAACCCAATCTGTTCTTTGACAGGAGGGCACTAACATAGTAATAGGAATTACTGTTATCACTGTTGTTGGGTTCTGTGCTCACTACTTTACACGTGTTATTCATTTAATCCTTGATGACAGTGACAATTTTGCCCACTGCGGACCTGGAAACACTAAGACTGAACAGAATTTAAAAGCCATCTGGGTCACAGATCCAGCATGATGAGTGAAGGGACTTAGGAATCAGGCTCTGGAGCTCATGCTCTTCATGATTTTAGAAATACTAAACCACAAAATTAGCAAACTAGTTTCTTCCCCACATTGTCCCCTCCAGTTTCAGAACATGAGCTGTTTTTCTTTCAATGTCAACCCCTCCTTCTGTCTGTTCTTTGACCACCTCTTCTGTCTCCTTTAACACTTGGTTCCAGCAAGTTTCAATTTCCGTCTAATTCTTCAACCGTCCTTTTGCCACTAGAACAATTTCTCCGTCTGAAATCGGGCATAAGCCTTGCTCATTCTAAAAACAAACCACGATGACTTCTGATGGCCCCATAGTCCTTTCATCTTTCCCGTCTTCAGCCCAAATTCTGGAAACCTAGCCTCTATTTTCAGGAATAACAGAATTTAAAATTATAAAATAGGCATGCACAAATGAAATTTGGGAGTGAGACCTTTTCTACCTTGGAGGGGTAAGGATGGGTGGGAAGGATCAAAGAAGAGTTCAAGGAAGAAATGATATCTGGGGTAAAGTGTAAAACATGGTGGGGGGAAGTTTGACCAGCCAGAGATAAAAGAAAAGGAGTTTTAGGGTAGATGAGTGTCCCCCCCCTAAAATTCATATGTTGAAAACTAACCCCCAATGTGAGGTATTAGGAGGTGGGGCCTCTGGGTGATAACTAGGTCTTGAAGGTAGAGCCCTCATTAATGGGATCATATGCCCTTATAAAAGAGACCCCAGAGAGCTCCCTTGCCCCATCACCATATGAGGACACATCAAAAAAATGGCCATCTATGAACAAGAAGTAGGCTGTCACCAGACACTGCATCTGCTGGTGGCTTGATCTTAGATTTTCCAGCCTCTGGAGCTGCGAGAAATAAATTTCTGATATTTATAGTCCCACCCCCACCCCCCAGTGTCTATGATATTTTTTCATAGTAGCCGAGTGGACTAAAACAGTAAGTAAAAGTAAAATTACAGAGAGAGGAAAGTCTGGCACGTATTTGGAGACCTGATGAGCGGACTCATTATCTGCTGTATTAGTCAGCTCAGGCTACCATAACAAAACACCACAAACTGGGTGGCTTAAGACGCAGAAATGTATTTCTTAGAGTTCTGGAGGCTGGAAGTCCTAGCTCAAGCTGTTGACAGGTTTAATTTCTCCCCGGGCTTCTCTACTTAGCTTGGCCACCTGCTTGCTATGTCTTCACGTGGTCTTGTGTCTGTGCGTGTGCATCCCTGGTGTCTCTTTGTGTGTACAAATTTCTCCTCTGGACACCAGTCAGATTGGATTTGGAACCATCTTAAAGACCTTAAAGTAATTAACTCTTTAAAGACCTTCTCTCTAAATATAATTACATTCTGATTGCATTCTGAAGTGGATTAGGATGTCAACATATGAATTTTGGAGGGATGCAATTCATCCCCTAACATCTAGGATAACAGAGGCAGGAAAGATCAGGTCAGAAATGTACGTTAAGACCAGCTCACAGATACCTTGGAACATAAGAATGGGAAATTTGGGCCTTGTCCTTAAACAGTGAACTATATGAATGCCTGACGTGACATCACCTCTTTAGGCTGTTCACAGTTAAAGGTGACACCGGCTAACATGATTCATTACTAATTAGTTATCCATGTAGGTTATAATGTATATTTTGCAGCAACTGACTTCCCTCAAGACAGACTTATTTTCAGATATATATATGTATATATATTCATATTCTTCTATTTCTATCCTCATTCTCAAACCAAATCTGAAAGACCTATAGATATTTACAAGATTTTCTGAAACAAAATGTTTATATTTAGCCAATGCTTAAAAAAGTTTTTGCAATTAATTCTTGTAAGCATTAGCTCAAATGCATAAGAAAGCCGCTGATGTTACTCTAAATATAGGCCACCTGCTTTTCCCAAGGGAGTCAGTAAAATCTGAGTGGCTGAGAGAAGCACATTTGGGGAGGGAGGGCTCTGGCCTTCAGAAAGGCCGAGAAGCTGTCCCTGCTCTCATCCACAAGGGCAGTTCATGCAAGATCATCTTTCCCATCACCCAAGTCAGCATTGAGTCCAACCCTGACCTGGCTCGTTCTCAATGGAGCAATGCAAAGTCAAGGACACTTACTGACTGCCAGCGATTGCATAGCCTTTGAGCTGGTTTTTCTTCATGAGAAGTATCTCACTTCAGTCTCTGGTTATATTTCCACCATAGGGATAAGGAAACAAACCCAGGAAGGTGAAATGACTTATCCAGGATAATAGAATGATGAGGTGAACACTGTCTCATCCCAAAGTGCACACTCTTTGCCACACACCATGTTAAGTGAGGGTTCTCGCCCATGATCATGTAGGTCAATCTATCATCAGCCATTTTTGGAATCCTGCCCTCTGCCCTCTGCCCTCTGCAGGAGGAGGACACCAGTCTGCAGTATCGGACTGCAGGCCACCATGAAGAATTTTTTGAGGGGACACCTGGGTGGCTCAGTCGGTTTAGCATCTGCCTTCGGCTCGGGTCGTGATCCCAGGGTCCTGGGATGGAGCCCCGCATCGGGCTCTCTGCTCAGCGGGGAGCCTGCTTCTCCCTCTCCCTCTACCTGCTGCTCTACCTATGTGTGCTCTCTCTTTCTGTCAAATAAATAAATAAAATCTTAAAAATCTTTTTGAGAACAAACATGGACATAAAATCTCACCTTGCACACATACAGCAATATACTAGGGTGAACCATATGAAATTATTTTTTGGAGATCAAAATTTGTCAAAATTGGCAATTTTATATGACTCACCCAACTTGATTATTCATGGTGATAGCCCACGAGTTAATAACTTGTAACAGCTACCCTACTTCCCGTTGGAGATTTTCTAGCCTAGAAAATAATTGTACATGTCCTTTTGCCTCAGGCTCACCTAGAAAACAAGTCTTCTCCTGCCTGGAGAAAAAGACCCAGCATCATCTTCCACTGCAGGAATATACACTCCTCTGGAAAAACAGGGGAAAACCATATCTAAATGGAGCAGAAATTCAGGTATTCCTCCTCGAATTGTTATTTCCGTAATTAAAGATGAGAACATGTCTGAGAGATACTTGCAAATAACAAAGTGCTTCAGATGATGAAAAATAGTAACCAATGAACCACATCACAAAAGATCCCAAGGGATTATTGCACGTTTGGTATAAGTCCAAACCCAAAACATTACTGGTAACACACTGAAGGTGACAATAAATAAGAACTATATCTGTGGCCACTTTTATTGAAGGGGCACTGGCTTCTTTGACCGACAGTATAAGTGATTAAAATCTAAATCTGGGGGCATTTGTCAACTCCCCTAATACGTGTAAGTCACTAAAATTGTAATGGGCCCATGAGAACACCCTGGGGACTGTTTTCACCTTTAAGATATTTTTGAGAAGTATTTGATAAATTTCCTCTAATTTTCCTAATAAGAATATCTTCTCAAGTACTGAGAGGAGGGTTTCAAGGAGAATTTTGCAATTCTACTTAATTAATGGCATTTGCATCTTCTTCAACCGTGATTTCCATGGCTGTGCAGGCTGGACAAGGCTTTACTTAGAAGTGCACAGTTTTGCAAAAGGGAAAAAATACAGAAAAACTGGGCTGATTCAGAGCCATGCACAACATGTTTATTAAGCTGAACCAAAATTTTATTCACGTGCCTGAATCCGTGAGAATTCACGACAGATGAGCCCTCAAAATATTCCCTGCATTTATTTTATTCCCTGTTAGTTTCCTAGGAGAAGGTGAATTAGAAGGTGTTTGTCTATTGCAAGGATGCCCTGAACCATAATAAATTAATAAGAAAATTTACCTTGAATGTGCAAATCCTTTCTTAATTCTTAAATCCTTTAAATCAAAGTCATTGAAGCAGTGTCCACAAATAATATTAGCTGGCCATTAATTGAATGTTTATGATGTGTCAGCCTCATTATGCATCAGTTAACTTACTTAATCCTCACAAACTCCCTCTATACTATTGTTAGTCCTATTTTATAGATGAGAAAACAGTCAAGGGGTGTTTGAATTCACAAAGTCCCACATCCAAGAAGTAGTTGAACAGGATATTAAAACAGGCATTCTGATTCCTGAATCCATGTTTTTAATTTCCAAAATACTGTCCTTCCTGAGAAGTTGGCTGTTGTGGCAGCCACCTCCTCACCAAATAAGGAGTATTATGACAGTTTGATGACAACAAAACATAACTGCCCCCCATTTATTCCAGGAAATAGCCACCACAAAAACAAAAACAAAACAAAAACAAAAACAAAACAAAAAAACAAGCAAACAAACAAAAAAAACCTCTGCCCACAACATTGAGCAATCCTTCTTTTGAAATGTCCTCAAGCTGTTTGCATGCTTCTTTGGAGCCAACCAAGGAGCTGAAGACCAATTAAGAAAGCCACCTCATTTCCAAAGTACCCATCCTAATAGAACACTTGTCGGAGACTCAGTATTTCATCTTTTTACTCTATGAAACTGACTCTCCTTTGCAACTTTAAACTCCTGCTGGAATGGAAGTGATAGCAGATGACTTTCTTTGCCAGAAATTTATGAATAAGCAGCCTTTGTTAATTTAGTTTTAGACCTAATTTTGTCTTTGATAACTCAACACAAACCAGTGTGACCCTTTTGATTTACGGTTATGTTAAAATAACTAATATTCAAAGTATTTACAATTCTTAGACTCTCAACCCAATGAAATTACAATAAACTTTATTAAAACATAAAAAGAATCCATGTTATATTCTGATCAGGTATTACCATTAAAAGACATAATTGAATGTTGGATTCCTTGATAGATTGATTGTGTTGTTTTAAAATAATTAAAACTGGTTTCCAGTTGAGGGATCTATAGAGAAAAAAAGAACTATCTCTCATTCACCTTACTGGTCTGAGTCCTCATAGATGGAAAAATGTCTCTACACTGCATCAAAATTAATGAGATCTGTCATTTGCCCCAGATATGCCAAGATAGTCCTAAGTTTAAACCATACCAAAATCTGAGCATTGTTATATATCCCCACATAACCCTGATCTTTAAAGGACATAGAATAAAAAGTTTACTCTTTATACTCCTCATTCATAGCTTTTGAAACAACAATTTATCTGACAAAAGATAAACACTGCCATCTGCTGAGATGACAGAATAAAGTCATGCAAACCTATGCACTTTTAGAACACAGCATCATTTTCTTCTTTTCATTAGTGAGAGCATTAATTACTTCATTAAGGTCTTGGAGCATCTGGGTGGCTCAGTGGGTTGGGCGTCCAACTCTCGGTTTTAGCTCAGGTCATGATCTCAGGGTCGCCGGATGGAGCCCCATGTTGAGGTCCCAGCTAGGTGCAGAGTCTGCTCAAGATTCTTTCTCCATCCCTCTCCCTCCCCCACTGTTCCTCCCCTAATGGTCTCTCTCTCTCTCTCTAAAATAAACAAATAAAATCTTAAAAAAAAATCTTACAGTCCCAAGAAAATAGTAGCAAAGGTAACTTTGTCCAAAGAGATGCATTCAACATTTCCCAAAAGGTGGAAAGAATAGCAGCCCTGGTCTTCATTTATAGCTTCCAGACAACTTTTCTGGGATTTCCAACTCTTGCATTCCCATAAACTCATTTTTTAAGTTCTAGGTAATGCAAACTGAAATTCTGAACTCAAAAGGGAATTTAGGAGTAGAGAGAAACTGATGCTTTTGCCTTGATGTGCAGAATTCAAGGAGCCCTGTGAAACACACACATACACATAGACACACACACACACACACACACACACACACCTTTATCAATTCCTCTCCATATGTTAAGCCAATATCCATTCTGGGGATTTCTTATAAAAACCAGTGTGTTTCAGGGAAGGAGAAGAAAGTGGAGGAAGGGTAGTAGAAAGGGGTAAAAGAATCAAAGTTATGCCAACTCCCTGGTGGAGTCTTCCAGAGTTTATAATGAACTGGCCTCAGAGGCCCGTAAAATTCCACTGGGTTCACCCTAAAAGAGTAGGGTACTCCTAAAAGTAGCATTCCCAAATGTAGACTACTCACATATCACCAACCCAAAGTCAGAAAGTATCAAACCAGGAATTGTTATAAGAAAATATTTTGAAGGCTTCTGAGTCTTGTAATTTCAAAAACATCAAATACCAACTGGATCCTCCCCTTCTGGGCCAGATTTTATGTTATAATAAGAAAGTGTTTTTCCTGTCATGTTTCAATCATTTCATCCTTCAGGTTTAATTTTTTTATTTCAAAGTATACTCCTCCAAAATATACTCTTAGTTCTATAAAAAGAAAAGAAATTTCCAAACTTTCATACACTCCTTTCCCACCAAAAACCTAATCAGGTTGTTTGTAACTAGCATGGTGTCTCAGAGACAATAAGTAATTAATTGTTGAAAGACATCATCCAACTATGAATTTTTCTAAAGAACTAATACAAATATCTTTATGGCTTATGTCTTTTTCTTCATGAGGTCAATGTTTGATTCCCCTTTAAATAATATGCCTCTAAAAGACAAAAAACACGTATGTTATGCTGTGAAAACCAAGAAAATTGAGACTTTACCACTTGCAAAAGATTGTGAAAACAGATAGAGCATTGGTAAGTTCTTACTGAGATGGAATTCACATAACATAAAATTAGCCATTTTAATGTGAACAATCCATTAGCATTTAGTAGATTTACAGTGTTGTACAATGACCACCTCTAATTCCAAAACGTTTTTATCACCCCAAAATAAAACTGCACCCATTGATTGACTCCTCCCCATTTCCCTCTACTGCCCATCTCTGGCAACTGCCAATCTACATTCTGTGTCTATGGATTTACCTATTCTGGATATTTCATATAAACGGGATTACCCAATATACGACCTTTTGTGTCTGGATTCTTTTACTTAGCATAATGTTTTAAACATAGATTTACCTACATGGTAGCATATATCAGTCCTTTATTCATTTTTATGGTTGAATAATATTCCATTGTAAAGATATATCAAAACTTGTTTCTCCATGCAACCATTGGTAGACGTGAGTTGTCAATAGTGCTGCCAGGAACATGAGGGTCATAGGCCTTAGTGTCATTTTTGATTACTTAGGAGTGCAACTGCTGTGTCATATGGTAATTTTATGTTTAAGTTTTGAGGACTCTCAATATTGATTTTTAAATCAAGAAAAACAACAACATAGAAGATGGAGTTTGCCAATAGCAGAGATGAATGAAGTCAATCTAAGTAGTCGGGATCAGGGATTTCACTAGAATGAGTCCAACTGCAGAGAGGACACTTTGCTATAGTAGAATCTCTACTCCCTTTAACCATATACGTGGACCTGGCCCATATTTAAGAATGATAAACTCATTCTTTTTTTTTTATAAACTCATTCTAATATGAAGGAAAGGAGAGAAATATATGTGAATCATAATCTGCCATTGGCTCATTGGATTAGTAAATCAAAAATTACTGCCTTGGATACGAACTACATTTAAAAATGAAGTCCTTTATAATAAATGACCATTATAGAAATATCCAGGGTCAGAAATGCAGTTACATGAATCAGAGAAAAAAAAAACCCTATAGTATTACCCATTAATCATATTCATTTAAATAAAACACTGATTTTATTAAACAAAATTAACTCAATTTACTTCACATAAGGAGTATTTTTTACTTTGGTTTTTGTGGTTTCTTTTGCTCTGAGTTTTCTAAACCCTTCAGTATTTTTCAAATACTTTGTTTTATATATATCATTATGTTGAGATTAGATAATTTTACTAAGCAATTAAACAAATACACGTTTTAATAGAAGAGGAGGTCCCACTTCACACGCTTGTGACTTCACCTTTGTTCTCATTGTCTTGGACTGATTTCAACACCCCACCCTGCATTTGTAAAATGGGTTCCACAGTAAGAATGAGTGGGGACCCGGCCTTACTCTGTTGTTGCTGGGGGAGAAACTTGTGAGAATGAACACCTTGCCTTACAAGTTCACACAGGCCATCCTATTACTAAGTGGAACTCCTAGGTCATTACTGCATCTACCTCTCCACTCGCCAAGTGTGAATAATAAGAATCTGAGCACTTGCTCTTTTCTACTTCCAAAAGCTTCTATTTTTAATTTTCATTTAGTATCTATAATGTTTGGAATAGACAATTCTACTCTTTAGAGATATAGTTGCTAGGAGAAGTGTGAATTTAGGATTACCAGACCACAAGGAATTGGGACCCCCATTACAAAATAATTGCATGCATAACAAAGGTTCAAGCTCAAACTTTTATTAATTGGAAAAAAACCCACCATTCTTCATAATGTTTATGTTTTAAAAGTTATTCAGGGGACTCAAAGGAAATTTAGACAATTAAAAAAATACATGCTAGTACATAAAACACACACTAATCATGTGGAAAAACTCAGGCAGCACATCATTATTTAAGACCTCTTTGAGCTATATGGAGGACACAGCCTTTCTAGGTTTGAATTCATGTCTGGCTACCCCCTGGCCAGCTGATCCAGGGAAGCCATCCTCCCCCTCCTAAATTATGTGTTACCAACTCTAAATTCAGGTTCTAATAATTCCTACATCATTCCTCTTTATTAAATGAACTGAGTTAGGCCAAAGTCTTGTAAATCATAAAACCATAAAACATGCAAATATTTGGAAAGGTATTTTGTTTTTCTTTTCCTGTTTACTTTAGAAAGCAATCATCTAATAGAGCAAAAGGAAGCCAGGATAATTAACTAGAAGATTGTCTCAGTTTCTAGTACAGAGGTAGTGAGATTAGAGATTACAGAATAAAATGGCAATAAGACTGGATAGCGAGGATTTGTTTTTTAATTGAGGAAAATGTTTATGATTTGGTGGGCACATAGAGAAAATAAAGAGTGAAAAGACAAGATCATTGCCATCAATGGCAGGAATAGAACTGCTAAGATGTTAGGGTAAATGGAAATCATAGAAAAAGAAGTGGGAAGTTCTTTTCTGGATTTGATGAGATTAAAGAGATGACAAGATCATTAAACCAAGAAAACGTGTCAGCCATCTTGCAACTTGGAAGGACACTCAGAACAAGCCAATAAGGACGGCAAAGGGGAATGCCCCAAATCCTGTGTCCTTGGGTCATCTTGCCACTGAATAACCAACGTTGGGACTGACTTTGTTTTAACTGTGTATTTTGCTACTTGCAGCCAAAACCATCTTACCCAAGATAACAGTGAAGTTGAATTGAATAAAAAATAAAATAATCTTGGTAAAATAACTAAAAGGATTAGAGATATTTTGAGTCAGTTTACAATTCTTTGTTTTTGAGAAGGGCTATGTCTTTAAATATAGTAATCGCTTTTTCCTTTTGCTACAGATTTCCCCCCTTTGGAGACCCAATAAGGTAAATTGAAGAATAATAGCCGCAGTGGAAAGACAGAAGATAATCCACTTGTGATCTAAAAGATTACTGATGTGTTTTTAAATGGCAATGTAGAAGTTACATGTCTAGAAAGCACTGTTTAGTTCAAAAAGCATTTATTTTGTCTCTAAATCAGGCATTATGCTAAATCATGAGCTCCTGCAGTTTTAGATATGAAAAGATATTTCATTTTTATGAGAATGATTCACTTTCCTAAAATCCTACCCTAACTCTGAATATATGAAGATGGATTAGACCATAATCATTTATATTAATGATGGTCTCACATCTCAGCTCCTCTGTTTGAGAGAGAAACCTTAAAAGGACAATGCTCCCAGGTTTCTTAAATTTTTATTGATAAAAACTTGAGTTCTATTTCTCCCCAGGATACCTATAATACATTAAAGTGAGTTATATTTTAGTTATCATTTCTGAGTAATTAATACTATGTTCCTTTCTGAGAAATGTGTTCATATATCAAATAGAGTTTTTTAAGGTGACCACTAGGTTACTGATTATAAGAATAATAGGAAATATTTATCATGCTTGCAATGTGCCAGATATTCCCAATCCTCAAAACAAGAATGATTATTATCACCACTTTCTGGCTGAAGAAACGAAGACAGCATTGTGGGGAGCTTGCCCAACAATTAAGAGTTAGAATCAGAATATATATCCAGGCACTCTGACTCCAGACCCCACACGCACTTCACTTACATCCTACAATACTCCAGATGAAAATAAAGTGAGGGTATTATCACTTCTTTTATGATCTTAAGTATCTAAACATTTATTTTTTAAGTAGCTTAAAAATACTACTGGAAGAAGTACAAACTTCCAGTTATAAAATAAGTCACAGGGATGAAAAGTACAGCATAAGGAATATAGTAAATAACATTTAATAATGCTGTATGGGGACAGATGGTGCTGACACTTCTCATGATGATGACTGAGTAATGTATAGAATTGTTGAACCATTATGTTGTTCATTTGAAACTCATATAACATTGTATATCAACTACACTTCAATAATAAAAAAAAAATACTACTGGATAGTTAAGTATCCAACTCTTGATTTCGACTCAAGTCATGATCTCAGGGTCATGAGATCAAGCCCCACCTCAGGCTCCACGCTGAGCCTGGAGGCTGCTTAAGATTTTCTCTCTCTCTCCCTCTCCCTCTGCTCCTCCCCTCAGCTCACACATGTGCACTCTCTTTCTCTCTCTCTCTCTCTCTCTCAAAAGGAAAAAAAAATACTACTGGAAACTTTAATGCTTCAACACATAAAAATTAGAGGAAACTTTTCTGACTGAGGGGCTTCCTACAGCTAAATAGGTCAGTGAGGTATAGAATGATCTCCATGACCATACATTGGCTCTCTCTATTGAATGATGTAACAAAATAGCATTTCCACCTTCCCTAAAGCCATCAAACACTCAGAAAGGAAGAGTCAATGTCAACTTCTTCTTGGCTTCAGAAGAAGTAGCTAAATTTTGGCCCAGGTTTCTCTAATCCAAGCCTTCCTTGGCTTCCCCATCTCTGAACGTCCTCCTTCCAGCAGCTGCACTGAAGTTTTTGTTTGTTTTGTTTTGCTCTTGTTTTATTTTTCTTCTTGGGTGCTAGACATCCATTGATGATCTGAGGGATAATTCACAGCCCCGACCTTCCTACTGATACATCTGATACTCTTCTCCCATGATTGTTCATTTAAGTACAAAGTGTAATGGAGCCAGAATCCCTAACACGTGGGGTCTTTGGTAGATTATTTCACTTCAGTGTGACTCACCTCCTCATTTTCAGATCAGGACTGTTGCCTGCTTAGAAACAGTTGCTGGGAGGGTTGCATGGATGATCCGTGTCAAGTGGGTGGGCGGTGTCTGGCAGGTGACACACACACAGCCACCCCAATGACTGTTGTTATCATTAAGAAAATGACTCCATAAGATTCTCATGCATTCTCTTGCTCTGGGTTCAGGCATCACTGGTTTTATCTTGTGCTTTATCTTTTAACAATAATTTTTAATATGCATTACAGCACTCTTACATAGAAAAGTGTTTTTAAAAATAGTTTTTAGTGTTTCAGTAGCAATTGGGTTGGTGTTTGATGATTTTCCCTGGTACCTCAGTTGTTTTCCATCCAGATTTTTTAATTCAATAGTTCGAAGGTCTCTTCTGTTTAACTTTTTTTCTGGAGAAAAACCTGCCCATATATTTTATACCCACTATGAATTCAGTATATATTTGCTAGTAAGTGAGATCCATTTTGCTTTCCCTTTATGCTGCACTCATTTTATTCAGTATAGGTTGTCAACTTTTTTTTCTGGGGGAAGGAAGTATAGAGATACTTTTGAGTATGAGGGAAGAAAGATTAGGCTTCCAATTTTGCATTTCTCATTCTTAGTTACATCAAGTAAAATCACTAAAGAAGTAATACAACTTCTAGTCAAACTCCAAACTGGTGCAGCCACTGTGCGGCATGGAGTTTCCTCATAAAATTGAAAATAGAACTACCATATGATTCAGCAATTCCACTTCTGGGTACTTCCCGAAGAAAATGAAAATACTAACTGGAAAAGATATAAGTGCCCCCATGTTCATTGCAACATTATTTACAGTAGCCAAGATATGGAAACAACCTAAGTGTCCACTGATGGATGAATGGATAAGAACAATGTGGTGTATAAATACAATGGAATATTGCTCACTATAGAAAAGAAGGAAATCTTGCCATCTGCAACAACAGGGTTGGACCTTGAGGGCATTTTGCTAAGCAAAATAAGTCAGACAGAGAAACACAAATACTGTATGCTCTCACTCATATGTGGAACCTGAAAAGAAAAATAAAACAGAAAAAAAAAACCCACCGAACTCATAGATACAGAGAACAGATTGGTGGTTTGCGGTTGCCAGAGGCAGGGCATTGGGGGGATGGGCAAAATGGGTGAAGGCTGTCAAAATGTACAAACTTCCAGCTAAAAAATAAATAAGCCTTGAGCATGTCATAGACACCATGGTGACTGTAGTTAATAATGCTGTATTGTATATTTGAAAGTTGCTACGAGAGTAGATTTAAAAGTTCTCATCACAAGAAAAGAGAAACATACATCATAAATATAGATGTGCAATTCATTAAGAACTGCTTCCAAAAACTTTATTCAACAGAAATTATAATAGCTTACAAAGTCGAATCTTGGAGACACACTGTTAAATCACTCTGGTTTCCTTAATCACTACCATGATGCTACTAAAAATAAAAACAAAATTGAAATGACCAGTGACATTTGCCAAACATTATGCTCTTTCCTGTCATTCCCATCAAATAATATCAAGAAATGATATAACTTTATCAGTTTTAATGGTCATATCCATGAAGCTAAGGTTAGTGTATAAATTGCTGACTTTTGGAAAGAGAGAAAACATGAAATATCCAAACAGCCTGCTTGCTCTCTGTGAAGCTCCAGGTCTTGATCTCCATTACTAGCAAATTTGTTCACCAACTGCCTTTTTCTTCAGTCAGCGCCATATCCTACACGTATTATCCTTGCTACCTAATAAAACAAATTTCACCAAGTTATTTTTTCTTTATTTCATTCACTAACTCTCCCTTTTTACAAGTTGATCTTCTCTGGGACATTGACGATGATTAATGTACTCAGTGTGCCCAGCTGTGGAGTCTTTGAGCTGCTCCAGCATTTTGGGGGCAAGAGTTTTGTATTTTTAATGATTCCTGTCAGTCATCAATTGGGCAAGTTCATGTCCTACTCACACGTGTGAGATTCATGGCATCTCAGAACTGGAGCCCTGAGAATGCAGCCTTCTCCTCTGCTCATTCCCTCTGCCCTCCCCTCAAACAATGCAGTCAAGTGGAAAGACAGTGAATTTGAACATCCCCAGAACCGGGTGATTAACTTATAAGGCTGCAACACATTCCACTTCAGAACATTTCAAAACGTCAACGGATTTTTCTCATTGTTGGTAAAATGTGAAATGTGCATTCTTTCACCCTCCCCACTGCTATGACAGACACTCTTCCAAAGCAGCTCTGACCAACTGCTACCCAAGGATGCCATTCACATTCATTCTGCCTTTGGAAATGACCACCCTGGTATGGAGCAGCGCTGGGCACTGCTGGTTCTCTGACTTTGGGAGCCAGGCACATAACATCAATATAAGAAGTGTGCTGGTTACATGGATTGGGAGAGCCTGTGAAAACTGTTCATTCCACCAAAAGACACCTCATCTTCTAAAAAAAAAATTAATGACCGTGCTGGCCAAGTTCCTTCCATTTTGTGATTTCAGGCCCAACCTTAGGCAGCCCATGAAAACTCATGCAGTTAATCACACCTGGGCCCGTCAAGAAAAGGGGGTAGATCCATTCAAACAAAGTGACTGTTCTGGTGATGACAAGACAGAAGTGTCACCCCCTTGTAGTAAGCTCCCCTATCCAGCAGGCCAGTATTCAGCACTTTGGTGCTTTGAGAGACACTAAATAAATCATTAATATCTTAACGAGCTCAGGAGTGCAAATGCCAGCACCAAAACAGGGCATAAACAATGTTCTTCCCTAAAGTCTCTTAGGATCTCCTGTGGCTCCGGGAAAAGGTACCACACAGCTGGTCTAACATGAACCATGTAGACTAGAAAAGGCTGGTCCTCTGACAAAACAGCCCCATCTTCCTTTTCCTTACTTGCCATCAGCTTCCTACATGAGCCTCTGGTGCCCCCATCACGGCCTCCCATCTCTTTCCTCGTCATGGGAAAGGATTTGACATTGTGCTCACAATAAAATATGTGGGTTATCATGGTATTGCCTTAAGAGTACCCACATTTTAGTGACGCAGGCAAATCATAAACTCCAGAAAGTAATCCGTAATTTTAGAAATTATCCACAATTACATACTAACATGAGGTTTTTAGGGCAAAAAAGGGAGATTATTCTCAACACCCCTGAAGTTATATGACTAAGAAGCTACTTAATCAGCCAGTATAGAAAGTCAACCTTGCACATGGGACATGTAACTTAATGGACCAATTAAGCAATTCTGAAATTGCGCAACACATTAAGAATCACTGGGGGTTAGGTAGATTCTGTCCTCTGTGCCCTCTTAGGGTGCCCCTACCCCACACAGCTTTACCACCCCACTCCCTGCTAGGGCCTGCTTCCGGAGGCACCACACTAACCTCACACCATACTCTTGTCACTTTCCACAAAGTTAACCTATTCTCAATCCAGTTCTTATAAAACATCTCTAATATAATTAATTCACAATAAATTGTTAATGGTTGAAAAAAATGCTCAATATGGGTTCTCTTCCCCCAAACACTAAGGTGTTAGCAGGGGGCATCCAAGGAGAAAACAACTTAGTTCAAAGAATAAATCTCTCATCGGCTGGAAGTCCAACGGTGCAGAACTTGTGTCCTAGCCTGTTTTAGTTACTAACACTTACTGACAACTGAATATTAACCATTCAGCGGGCACTGCCTGGGGAGAAGTGGTAACCAGTAAGGCAGGCTACTGAATTCTTTGTTAAGAGCAACTAAAATTCAAAATTCAACAAAGCCGTATAGTCAAAGCTCACCCTTGTGGTCCCACATGCAACTAAAATTAAATCACGGGTGTGGGAAGCATGGGCATGCACCAGGGACCCTGCAAGAGGGGGCAGAGAGAGCAGTAAAATCCTTTCGGTATTCAGCTTGGAAACTCAGCCAACTGAAAAAGAAAACCAAGTCTATGTGTTTCTCTCTCCCATACCTGTAATGATTATGTTGCCTTTATAGTTGAAAGCACATGAAAAGATCTCATCCGTGTGCCCCTCGAGAATCTGGAGGCACTGACCAGTCTGAGCATCCCAGATTCTAGCTGTTTTGTCAGCGCTGCCAGTCAGAAGATGATTCCCTTGGGGGTTGAAAGAAATCTGCAAGAGAGAAAGGAAAATGACAGGTTTGTGTAATTTGATTCCTGATAGATTTTTAATCGGCAAAAGTGGGACATGACTAAGCACCTGTCATCTTCCCAGCTTGACATTTATTCTTACATAGAACAGTTCCTTCTTGGGGGAGGGGTGAATTACAGGGACTAATACATGAAAATTAAAGTCTAGACAGAAAAGTATAACTGGCCACCCCACCCCCACCCCACAGTTCTAAGGATAAAGACCAAAGCTCCCTTCTAATTCGAGTATTCCCCACCTAGCTTCTTTCCAAAGACTCAAGATGCAAGTCTCTCCATACAAACAAAGAGACAGCCCTGGTGTGGATGAGAACACAAGTCAGGTTCCTTCACACCCAAGCCTCCATATTATCCCTATAACCCAACTTTCTGTCATCAGAGGCATATAGATTGTCTTTCAGTCTGTGCCACAGAACGAGTGAATGGTGGGGAAACTTTCGTTCTACTGCCACTCAAAGTAAAGCACGTTGTATAAATATGTCCTGAGTGCCTCCTATGTGCCAAGCGGTATCTGAGCGACTGCCAAAGGAAATGGTTGGTTCACTATTCCTTTGGGTGCCACACTTATAACCCTCTCTAAATCATCGTAAGACACCGTAAGATTTGGGTCACCTCCTCCATAACTGAAGGTTTGATGAGGACAAGGCTCAAGAGCATGGCTTTTTTTGTCCCTGTGTCCCCAGTACAATGCCTAGCACAAGGAAAGCTCTCAAAATGCATTTGCTGATCAATTTGTCTGTTGAAGGGCATCTGGGCTCTTTCCACAGTTTGGCTATTGCGGACATTGCCGCTATGAACATTGGGGTACACATGGCCCTTTTTTCACTACATTGGTGTCTTTGGGGTAAATACCCAGTAATGCAGTTGCTGGGTCATAGGGTAGCTCTATTTTTAATTTTTTGCGGCACCATCACACTGTTTACCAAAGTGGCCGTACCAACTTGCATTCCCACCAACAGTGTAAGAGGGTTTCCCTTTCTCCACAACCTCTCCAACATGTGTTGTTTCTTGCCTTGTCAATTTTTGCCATTCTAACTGGTGTAAGGTGGTATCTTAATGTGGTTTTGATTTGGATTTCCCTGATGGTTAATGATGATGAACATTTTTTCATGTGTCTGTTAGCCATTTGTATGTCTTCTTTTGAGAAGTGTCTGTTCATGTCTTCTGTCCATTTTTTGACTTGATGCCCTTCAACAGCCGAATGGATAAAGAAGATGTGGTCCATATATACAATGGAATATTACTCGCCATCGGAAAGGATGAATACCCAACTTTTACATCAACATGGATGGGACTGGAGGAGATTATGCTAAGTGAAATAAGTCAAGCAGAGAAAGTCAATTATCATATGGTTTCACTTATTTGTGGAACATACGGAATAGTATGGAGGACATTAGGAAAAGGAAGGGAAAAATGAAGGGGGGGAAATCAGAGAGGGAGATGAACCATGAGAGACTATGGACTCCGAGAAACAAACTGAAGGTTTTAGAGGGCAGAGGGGTGGGGGAATGGGTTAGCCCAGTGATGGGTATTAAGGAAGGCACGTATTGCATGGAGCACTGGGTGTTATATGCAAACAATGAATCATGGAACACTACATCAAAAACTAATGAGGTACTGTATGATAACTAACATAACATAATAAAAAAAAGAAAAAAAAGCATTTGCTGAATGAATGAATGAATACCTTAACTTTGTATACCATAGAAATGCCATTGCTGAATGGCAATTCAATAAGTAGTGTATCGCACAAGCCTAAAATGCAATATAGAGTGTGAGAACTCTTTATATACACAAAAACATGTGTGCTTGTTGAGTGGGCCACATCATGCATGTCAATGGTTATCAGACCAATCACTCAGCAACATGGCCTGGGCTCTCTTCCCAGGCTGTCTCCCACATCCACACTTCCCTATTTCCCTTCCTGCCAGGCCCTAATGCCTCCTAGCCTATGGAAGAGATGTGTTCTGTGTGGCCTCAGAGACCAACCTTGAAGGGCAGGGGCTCCTGGCCACCAGCAGCAGGTGCAGAGGAGGGAGGGGGAGGGAGAGTACAACAGGAGGCAGTTCCAGGGTCCAGGGGCAACATTCCAGGACCTGAAGCCATCAAACTGATCCTTTAAAAGGAAGGAGCAAATGTGATCTCAGGTATGAGACCAAGGAACTGGGCTGAGCTGGGTGGGAGCTGAGAGTCACCAAGTCCCGGCCTTTCCAGAGTTTTTGGAGGACACAGCCAAACCTCAGATCACAGATTGGAAGGCCCTGCTCTGGGAATCAGCTTGTGGGAGGAGCTTAGACAAAATCCTAAGCTACAGCCTTGAAGTTTCAAAGTAGGTCATTTTAAACTCTGTTAAGTGTTAAATAGTTCCAGGAAATAGTTCCTCAATTGCATCTAATTTATGAAACACTTGATACTTGCTGCACAGCATGTTTTTTTGCATAAAATATACTTGTGTGTCTGCTAGGATCAGGAAAAGCACTTCGTAAGTTTCTTAAATAGCTTTAATAGGTATTTTCAGTGAACTCCATCTTTTGCTGATGGCTGAGAAAAAATGCTGTTTTATACTTTTTAAAAGGTTTTAAGAATCTTTTATCATGCTAAGTTTGAGGTCACACTTAAAAATATAGTTTTTAGGTAGCTGATTTCTAGAAAGAGTGAGATAATTTGGACAAGCCCTAGTGCCAACAGACCTATTTACACTAAGCATGCTATGTTTTTAAAGCTAAATAAATTGCTCCAGATGAGAAAGCAACTCACCTTTGAAATTTCGCCTTCATGGCCTTCCAATTTGGTAATGCATTTTCTTGTGGCTGCACTGAAAACTCTTGCTGTTCCTTTTTGAAAGAGCGGAAACACATATGAATGCGTCTGAAATACAGAACTTTGAGCCATGTGCCCTGAATTATAGACTATCTATTCCTCTGACATACAGGCTCTGTGGCTGCTTGTCTTCTTGCCTGTGGTGAGAGCCACCACCTAAAACTGCAAATGTAAGCTGGCGCCACTGCAGGAGAAGAGGGGAAGCAGGGTGCCCCTCTAGCCCCGAACTTATTAGAAGAAATGATGGGTTCCAAGGTGGAAAAGGGGGGGGAAGGAATCCACAAAGAAAAAGTTTGTAACAGGAAAAGGGAGAATCAAAACAAGTTTTGAGAGGCAGGCGATGAAATAAGCAGCCAGACCAGCATCACACACCAAATAGGAGTCTAAGGTTACAGAAGGTTTGAGAGGCCTTTCTGAAATGGAGCAACAACTGCTACTCGCTGGGCAAAGAACAGGCACCAGGGAAGCCTTTCTACAGAAAGAGCTGGTAGAATGGTTTGTTCCCTCTTGTATCCTCAGGGCCCAGAAGTGCCAAGGTCCCAGTAGACACTCAATAAGTGGATGCTGGATGGATGGATGGATGGATGGATGGATGGATGGGTGGATGGAGTGGATGGGTGGATGGATGGGTGGATGGATAGGTGGATGGATGGGTGGATAGAGTGGATGGGTGGATGGATGGATGGGTGGGTGGATGGATGGGTGGATGGAGTGGATGGATGGATGGATGGAGAGGATGGATGGGTGGATGGATGGATGGATGGGTGGATGGAGGGATGGGTGGGTGGATGGATGGATGGATGGATGGGTGGATGGATGGATGGATGGATGGGTGGATGGATGGATGGATGGATGGATGGATAGATGGATGGATGGAGAGGATGGATGGGTGGATGGATGGATGGATGGGTGGATGGATGGATGGATGGATGGATGGATGGATGGATGGGTGGATGGAGGGATGGGTGGGTGGATGGATGGATGGATGGATGGGTGGATGGAAAGATGGATGGTTGGATGGGTGGGTGGAAGGAAGGAAGAAATGGTATAGACATTTCCTTAGAATTAAGGAATGGAGGAGTTAAATAAATGTAGAAGGAGAAAAACAGCGGCAGTAAAATTGTTGTCAGAGAAAAAGTTAAAATTTTTCTGGCCAGATGAAGGCTGCTCTCTTATTGCAATTACAAAATTACATAGAGGCAAAATTAGTAACGATAGAGAATTTTGGTTACTTAATTTTCATTCAGAAAAGAGCAAAACATCTCAGTAAATTTTTTACTTGCCCTTCTGACAATGTCAACTTCAGGAAGAAATAGATGAAAATTGCTATTTTACAATTAATATGACTAAAAATATAAACCTTGCTAGTCGGACATTTCAAAAGCCTTAAAGTGACCGGTGTGTTTTAAGATTGTGTTAATAGGGTGCCTGGGTAGCTCAGTAAGTTAAATGTCTGCCTTTGGCTCAGGTCATGATCCCGGGGTCCTAGGATCGAGCCCCACATAGGGCCCCCTGCTCAGCGGGGGTCTGCTTCTCCCTCTTCCTCTGCCCCTCCCCCCTGCTTATGCTCTCTCTCAAATAAATAAATAAAATCTTTTTTTTTAAAGAATGTGTTAATATTGGGGCGGCTGGGTGGCTTATTCAGTTGAGTGTCCAACTCTTGGTTTCAGCTCAGGTCATGATCTCAGGGTCGTGAGATTGAGCCCCATATTGGGCTCTGTGCTCAACAGGAAGTCTGGTTGGGATTCTCTCCCTATGCCCCTTCCACCTTCGCTTGCTCTCTTTCTCTCTCTCTCAAACAAATAAATGAATCTTTAAAAAAAAGAATGTGTTAATACAACAAAAATGAATATCCTGCCTACGGTAATTCTCCAAATTTCTCAAAAGCATTTTTAAACTTCAGAAAACACAGAAATATCGCCTAAAACTATATTTTTAAAAGATAGAAATATGAATAAGACACCAAAAAATAATGCAGCCTTGAGAGTAATTCAAATGAGGAAGTAAAAGGTGATAAATGTGAAGAAACAGATGTCACTTCACAGCTTCAACTAACCCCTGTTGAATGGATCCAGTTTTAAGTAGGGAATGAGAAGCAAGCAGCAGAGTTAAGTAAACAAGATGTTTCCAAACATCAAGACTTCTTAGAAGATGCAGAATGAGAAGAGGTTCACAAAACATACCAAAAAAAATTTTTTTTTTTGAAGTAATGTCTTATTGAACAAGGAAAGAATGGGATCACTGCTAGGGGACATATGAGATGACAGAGAAAACAAAAGAATTATTGAACTTGCAGTTAATTCTCATCCATCTCTCAGCATCCTGATCCGCAGAGCCTGCTTGTTTCTCCACCCACAGTGCTGACAAACTCCTAACATTCTTTATAACCTAACATCCTCTATATTCTAACACTCTATGGAAAACACATATATGATATTCTTCATTGTCTCCCCCTCCAAAATATAGCTGCATGAGGGAAGGAATTCCTCTCTCTTTTGTTCATTGATATAGCCCATGTTCCTAAAACAATTCCTGGCACAAAGTCGCTTCCCTATTCTTGTTGAATGGATTTTTTTTTTATATAAGTGAGAATGATATTTAAAATAAAAAGGGTAGATTAATTACCATTGAGGGATGATTTTAAAAAGTTAAGCTCTGTAAGAAGGTGATAAAGAAGGTAGTCACTTTGAAAGATAGAGTTCTCCAAATTCAGGGCATTTATATTCCAGGATATAGAAAGGACTTTATGTATGATCAAAGAATCACCTTTGAAAAGTCCTAGTGAGTAAGGGAACAGCATGCAAATGTAATTTTGAAAAGGGAGACAAAGGTGGAATAAAGATTGTAATTAAAATGAATCACTGGCAAAATTCTACAACTGATTATAACAAAGGATATGTGACTACTTAACAATATGTTAGTCACAAGGAAAAAATGCAGGCAAACAAAGAACAAGTCATGTCTGAAAAAAAGCATCCCATTTTTGCTAGAATTTCTTAAATGGCTGTTAAGTTTACATGGACATGATGTAGCATCACATAGGGTCGGTCACTAAAGGAATTAGACATAATGAAACATCATGTGTGATATTTCAAAGAGACGACTTAGACACAGTGTAGGCTTAAGTGTGCTGACATGGTGATGACATAATCATAGTACAGCATGATATGCATTCATGGGGAGGTGACACAGATATAATATAGTGTCACAGGTGGTCATCACGGAGATGATGTAGACATAGTGGAGCATGATGTGTAGTTGTCAAGGAGATGAAAACACACAATGTAGCATCATACATGACCTCAAACAGATAATGGAGATGTTGTGTAGAGTCATCTGTGGACTACAGGAAGATGGCACATACCCAGTGTAGCAACATAATGGATCATCAACCGATGGCACAGATATGTTGTAGCACCATATAAGGCCATCATGGATATGACACATACTATATCATCACACACTGTCGTCTGGGAGATGATGCAAAATAGTGTAGCACTCCACATGGTTATCAAGGAGATGACATAAACATAGTATAGCATATACAGCATATATCCCTAGGAGGTTGCCAAAGACATGAATAATGGCACAGCATGATGTATTTATCGAAACATTCAGTAGTAATGACATACCATGACACATACTTAAATTTGATACAGAGTGTGGCATCATATGTATTTGTCAAGGATATGATACAGACATCATGAAGCATCATTCACTGTCATCAGGGAGCTTACCCATAGTACGGCATCATCCACAGCTATCAGGACAGTGGGAAGTCGCAGTGTAGCATCATATAGAGCAGGTTAAAAGATGATACATAGTGTAGCATGATATGTGGTTGTCAGAAAGATGATCTACAGCATAGACTCACATATGATTATCAAAGACATGATGCAGACATGTCAGATCCTGGGATTCGCAAGGAGAGAAGCCTTCAGGCAGAAAATGCAAACATGCTGTATGTCATACATGGTGTTATGGACCAAATTGTGTCCCCCACAAAACTCCTATGTTGAATTCCCAACCCCGAGTACCTTAGAAGTTGACTTACTTGGAGTTTGAGCCTTTAAAGAAGATGAGGTGATAGAGTAACATGAGGTCATTAGAGTGGGCCCTAACCCAAAATAGCTGGTGCCCTTATAAGAATAAGAGGTGAGAACACAGACACATGCGGAGGGAAGACCACATGAAGACACAGGGAGAAAACTGCCACCTGCAGGCCTCAGAAGAAACCAAGGCTGCCAACACCCTGATCTCAAACTTGTAGCTTCCAGAATTGTGAGAAAAGAAATTCCTGTTGTTTAAGCCACTTAGTCTGTTGTACTCTGCTATGGCAGCCCTGGCAAATGAATTCGGTTATACAAGAGATGCTGCCATCACACGATAGCATTACATGTGCTTACCACAGACATACTGTAGCATCATAAATGGTGGACCAGATGGCACAGATACTCAGAGCATCAGACATGATTGTCAGGGGACTACCCATAATAGAGCATCTATTAGAAAAATACGCAAACATAGCATGTAGCTTCATCCATCGTCAGAGACACGATGAGACATAGTATAACTTCATACATGGTTGTCAAGGAGATGACCCAGAAGTAGTGTAGCATCACTTTGGTTGTCGGGTAAATGATGCAAATAGAGCATGGTGACATACATTATTAGGGAGATGACACATAGTGTAGTGTCATACGTGGACATCAGAGTGACGACATAGACATAATTCGCATCATATGTGGATAGAATGGACTTGACACAGACATATCGCAATGTCATAGGTGCTTATCAGGAATACGAGACATATAGATGTCAGCATAAAAATAAGAAAATGACACAGAAATAATGTATCATCATACTGTTTTCCAAATGGCACAGACATGGTGTAGTGATTATCGTGGACATGATACAGAAATCATCTAGTCACATCCTATCGCATCTTACAGGGTTGTTAAAGGGATGAGATAGTAGTAGTAGAGCATCACACATACTTTTGTCTTGGAGGTTGCACATAACATAGCATGGTTTTCTAGGATATGATGCCTATATTATGTAGCCTCATGTGTGGTAATTGAGGAAACTCTCATAACAGAGCATCATACGTGATTTTCAAGAAGAGGATGTAGATGTCGTTGTGAAGAACATGATACAGACATAGTATAACACCATACATGTTTTTAAGGAGATAACACAGAAATAGCATAGCATCTTAATGACTTTCAGGGAGATGATGTGGTTATCAGGATATGATATAAGGTATAGCATCATGAACGGTTGTCAGAGAGGGGAGGCAATCAGAGCATAGCATCATAAATGGAGGTCAGTGAAGTGACACACTTTAACATCACATAACCTCATTAATTGTGGGCACAGAGAGCATAACATACGAGCCTACCATGGAGATGACACGATAACATCACACATAGCACTCAAGGAGATGACATTAAAGGACAGTGTGATAAGCAGACTTCAAGGATATAATCCAGATAGAACATGGAATCATGCGGTTTTGTAAATGAAGGGATCCGGACATAGAAGACCTTGAAGACGTGCTTGTCAAGGTGATGAGGTGAAAATATTACAGCATCACACATAAATTTCTAGGAAATGGCGAAGGTATGGTAGAGCATCATACATGGTTATAAAACATTAGATGAAGATATAGTGTAGCATCATACATGATTTTAAGGAGAATGACAAGGACTGTAAATTAAAACATAGCAGTCAGGTATATGATATAGACACAATATAGCATCATACATGGTCATTAAAGGGATAACATAGACTTAGCACAGCTCCATACATGACCATTAGGTGGATGACACAGGGGTGGTATAGAATTATCTGCAGTCTTCAGGAATAAGACATGTAGCATAGTGTAGCATCACACTTTATTATCGAGGAGATGACTCCTAGAACAGCATCACACATGGTTGGGTGATGGCATGAGATGACATAGACTTAGTATAACATCACATATGGGTGCCAAGGAGATGGTGTAGATGGAGCATCCCATGTGGTTGTCAAGGTGCAGACATAGTATCACATGTGGTGGTCATGGATATGATATAATGACAGAGGGGCCAGTGAATGAGGCAGAAGTTGTGTAGCCTCTTACATGCTTGTCAGGAATACATAGTTATCATGAGGATGACCTACGGTTTGCTATCATAAATTATCATCCAGGACATAGTGCATATGTAGTATACCAATACAGATGGTTGTCAATGAGATGATACAGACATCACATAGCATTATATGGGGTTTTCAGTGAAATGTCACAGATACAGTGTAGCATCACATATATTTGTCATCAAGATGAGTTCTAGTATCACGGCACACATGGTTATCAAGGAGATGATGCTGACATAGTACACATCATATGCAGCAATCGAGGAGATGATATAGGTAGAGTGTAATATCATACATGGTTTTTAAGAAAATTTGAGTATGGTGTATTATCATGCATGGTCATCAGGATGATGATGATACATAACATCCTAATCTTGCTTGGTGACCCAGAGCTGGAGTAGATACAGCATGTAACATGTGTCCTGGAGGGATGAGGTGGGCATAACAGAATAGCATACATGGTCAACAGCGAAGTGACACAGATGTATTGTAGCATCATCTGTGGTCTTCAATGAACTGAGGCATGCGTAGTGTACTACCAGCTCACAGTTACCAGTAAGATGATGCAGACCCAGTGTAGATAAGTGGTAAGCAAGAACATGATGTATAGCATAGCATCACATATGTTCATCACAAAGATGTGCTACATGCAGCACATATGGTATAAAGGAGATAATGCAGATTTATTATAGCTCCATGGATGGCGGTCAAGTTGACGAGGTTGACACGGTATAGCATAATGCATGATTAGGGAGATGACCCAGAATATACCATTATATATAGTTACCCAGGGGATGTGAAGATGCAAAGGCCTGGGATAACATCAGATGTGGTTGTCAAGGAGATGACGCAGACATTATAACCTGTGGTTACCAAGAATATGATACTGACAGAGTGTAATGACCAACATCACAGAGATGAGGCAGATGTAGTTTCTCTCACAGCTGGTCATCAGGTAGATGACCTACAGTGTAGAATTATACATGTTGATCAAACAAATTAAATGTATGAACAGATGACCTACCATCGGCTGAAGCAGTTGCAATAAGTTTTCCAGTGTAATCAAAACAGCTGTCTAGTATTTCATCATCATGGCCTGTCAGCGTGGCCACACATTTTCCATTTGTGGCATCCCACAGCTGCAACAGAAACAGAAGGTGACCATGAATTCCTGTCTAAAGTGCAAAAATGGGAAGAAGTAGGCCCATGACATACTTATGGCTAGCTGAATAACCTGTGCCAAGGTCATGTGTATAATTTTCACATGTTCCATTAAGTTTACCTGGATTCATGACAAGAGACCACAGTCAACCATCTCACAAGGCACACTTTCGACAAAGAGAAGACCAGAGACAGACATTTAGAATGGATAGTGCAAATCTGCCCCTATATTAGGAAAAATCTCAAAGTGCGTGCTTCACTGATTGGAGTGAAAATGTCTTCTTTTCATAAAAAGGTCATTGAATGATAAGGAGCTTGATCTGAAACTATAATGCTAGAGAATGAAAAGTGCATTAAGATTATAATACATCGGGTATGTAATCAAATATTAATTCCAGAGCCTAAGCTCTTAGCAACAGAAATTTAAAGGCAGGGAAATATTGTATTGAGACTCCTTGAGATTCACTCTAACCAAAGTTTAACAGATGAACAGAGAGACATTAAAGAAAAATAGCATGTCTTTTAAAATAAGATGTTGTAATACATTTGATTCAATTAACATGGTTTCGCTCTATCATAATTCTTTTAAACCTGGGGGATCAGAAACTTAACATTTAAAAATACCAATTATTTATAAATTAACATCCTAATTTTACAGCACCTTTGAGATGAGGTAATGTTGCAATGACTGTCTGACACCGTAAAAAGTGCACACAGGAGAACTGTAAAGCAAAGATATTTCTTGAGCTCACCATGCAGGTCTTGTCCATAGAGCCAGTTAAAATCAGAGAGCAATCCCAGTTGAATAGAGCACTGCTAATTTCAGCACGATGCCCGATTAAGGTATACACCTTCCTACAAAATGGAAAGGATTCACACTGGTGAAAGACATCTTGCTTCAGCATATGTGCACAAATAATGATGTCAAGCCCATTGGTGTGAGAGTCAAAATTTTGTTCTTTACCAAATAATATCTTTGATGACAAATAATGATAGTTGTAGTATAACTCAAAAACAGTCAAGTAGGCTACTAATTTCATTTTGGCAAAAATATACTTACATTTGAAGCATTCAAAAATAACATTACTTAAGACTTCAGAAAGCCATGGGTAAAAAATAATACAGTTGGTCTGAAATTCTGGAAGTATTCTTATACCAGACCAGTGGACCCCTTGGTAGTTCAGAAACTACCCATCAAATGTCTGAAGGGCCCTTCCTTCTCCCTATTTCTTGGTGTATCCATCTTGTAGCAACCCCTGGAACTTAGCCCCTCTATCAAGATGTAGGCAAGTCCATCAAAAGGAATGAGATCTTACCATTTGCAACAACGTGGATGGAACTGGAGGGTGTTATGCTGAGTGAAATAAGTCAATCAGAGAAAGACATGTATCATATGACCTCACTGATATGAGGAATTCTTAATCTCAGGAAACAAACTGAGGGTTGCTGGAGTGGTGGGGGTGGGAGGGATGGGGTGGCTGGGTGATAGACATTGGGGAGGGTATGTGCTGTGGCGAGTGCTGTGAATTGTGCAAGACTGTTGAGTCGCAGTTCTGTACTTCTGAAACAAATAATGCAATATATGTTAAGAAAAAAAAAAGAAGAAGATAGCAGGAGGGGAAGAATGAAGGGGGGGAAATCGGAGGGGGAGACCAACCATGAGAGACGACGGACTCTGTAAAACAAACTGAGGGTTCTGGAGGGGAGGAGGGTGGAGGGATGGGTTAGCCTGGTGATGGGTATTAAAGAGGGCACGTTCTGCGTGGAGCACTGGGTGTTATGCACAAACAATGAATCATGGAACACTACATCAAGAACTAATGATGTAATGTATAGTGATTAACATAACAATAAAAAATTTAAAAAAAAAAGACGCAGGCAAGTCCAAGGTAGAGCTTTCCAACGCAAATAGTCTAATTTAGTTAACTTCTTAGCAACTAGAACCCAAAATAATTAGGAAGGAAATTGAAGTTGTTGAACTAAATTTAATTTGGAAAATTAGCCATAATTTTATTTACTCATGATATCCATGCCTGCCATAATGACAAGCCATTGAAATTTGATTACACAGTACCTGGAACAAATAATAGCCATACACCCAGGCTATTATTAACATTCTCCTTTTATGTTTCTGTGTGGCATTATTTGCTCAGAATTCCAAGATAACACACATTTTTTTTCTGGATCAGAAATATCATTAAATAATGAATTCATTTATTTTCAGTGCATCCTATTCCTATAGAGTCCAAAGCACAGTTAATAGATACAAGATTGAACTAGTGAACAGCAAAGACGGTCTTCTTAACCCTCTGATCCAAATTAAAACATCCCTAAAAAAGGAGAATACCTTCCAGTATCAGCTTCCCACACTGCAACAGTATGATCAAAAGATCCCGTGATGATTCTGTTTCCCAAGGTGTTAAAGGACAAAGAGATGATTTCAGCAGAATGTCCCTAGAAAGAGAGTGGATGTCATCATGCATTACCTGCAGAAAAACAATCTCTACAAATGCACAATGTCACAGTTTAAAAGAAAATGCTAGAAAAGGAAAAACTCTATAGGGAAAAAAGAGATTAGTAGTTGGCTCGGGGTGGTAATAGGGAGAGACCGCAAATGGGCACAGGTAGCTTTTTGGGGAAATTTTGAATACTAGAGTTTGGTGAAGGTTGCACAATTTCATAAATTTACTAAAAGTTGAATTATACACTAAATCAAGTCCATTTAACTTAGTAAAACTAAATAAAACTGGGTTTTGTTTGTTTGTTTTAATGGATAGGAAGACATGATTTCGGAAATCAGAGGGCTTCTTTTACATTGTCTTGAAAACACTTTTAAAACGGCTGTATGCAAAAAAAGAAAAAAGAAAAGAAAAAGGCTGGGGCACCTGGATGGTTCAGTCTGTTAAGGTTAAGTGTCTGACTCTTGGTTTTGGCTCAGGTTTTAATCTCAGGGTTCTGAGATCCAGCCCCGCAGAGGGGGAGGGGGTCCCCGCTCAGCAGGGAGTCTGCTTGTCTCTCTCTCTCTCTCTCTCTCTGCCCCTCCTCTTCTTGTTCTCTCTCTGTCTGTCTCTCTCTCTAAAATAAATAAGTCTTTTATTAAGAAAAAGCTTGTAGGCTTTACGGGTTAACAATAGGAGATAGGCAAGTTTGTGAAATAAAGTTAACTTAAAAAAAGGATATTCTTATGACAATTTTTTAAAAGATTTTATTTATTTGAGAGAGAGTGCGCAAGAGCGGGGTGCAGAGGGGCAGAGAGAGAGGGAGAAGCAGGCTCCCCGCTGTGCAGAAAGCCCAACACACAGGGCTCCATGCCAGGACCCTGAGATCATAACCTGAGCCAAAAGCAGCCCCTAACCAACCAAGCCACCCAGGCGCCCATCTTACAATGATTTAACATAAAATAGGTTAATAAATATCTGGCCTTTGGCCTGACTTTCACTTGGTCACTGTCTAGGACCGATGCATCAAACATTCTGAGACAATGGGAGGAAGCCCCTCTCTGCAGCAGACTCTGCTTACAGTATATCCCTTGTTTCCCGAATTATTTTGGCAAATTAACATTACTTTTTTCAATAGTGAAAACGTTCATTTGCACATCAAACTTCTGGTTGATTCTAAATGGCAAACATTAAATGTAGCTGAACATGAAAATTCCGAACACGCAAGACCAATGTGTTGTCTGGCAGCAGACAGGTGCAGGTGTGCCGAGGGAGATACATCCTTTCCAAGACCGTTAAGCATCTGTCTGAAAGACGAGGTAGTGAAGAGACAGTGACCCACAGAAATGATGAGAACAAAGATCAAAAGAGTATACTTATGTTAATTAAGGTTGGCACTCTGAATTCAGAAAATCCCTTGGTGTTTATTAAAAAGAGTGCTTTTTCTCTCTTTCTAGTCCTTTTTTTTTTTTTTTTACTTTCTTAGGAAAAGCTCTCCTAGGAAAGGGGTCCTAACTTGAAATCCATTTATAATTTGAAAGAATAAAAAAAAAAGAATTGGATTTCCCACCCAGTTGTTCCCACTGATTGGCCTAGAGAATCCCCCTGCGTGTGTCCAGTTGTTTAGGTTGGGGTGGGAAGAAGCAGAGAGAGCATGTGGGAGGAAGGTGCTGGGCACGTGGTGGGGACAGAGAGAGACCCCGGTGGAGATACACCACCAACTCTTGCTCTCTGGGCAGTGCCCTTTAGCCTTTCTCCTCATGCCACTTACCCCTTGTCATTTCAGACTTTGTAATACAGGAGGCTTTTGAGACCAGCGGGTGGAGGATGAGAGTGTTAACGGTTATTGTTTTAAGGAATCTTCTGGCAAGTTTCTCCAGTTCTACCTCTTCCAGAAAGTGCGAGCCTCCGCCTACTTGGCTTTATGCCAGATAGATGGTGCTAGGATTTAAGCTGTCCGTAATATGGCTTACAGAAGGAAGCTAGTCAAAATAAAAAAGCCCATGTGCCCTCCTCAGCTCCCCCATCAAAGTCTTTAGGAAAAGCCAGCAAACCAACTGGGACAACTCTTTTCACTGCAGTCTGAAAACCAATAGCTCAAAAATACCTTCTGACATAGAACTCATTTTGTAATAAGAATATGAATAAAAACAAACTCAAATAATAGGCTTATGCTGAGCAATGGCTAGGGAAAATACAAAACCCTCGAAGCTGGTGACATTATGCACGTACTGTTAAAGTGAACACTTCCTCTCCATTCTGAATGTCCCACAGTTTGGCCGTTGTGTCCATGCTCCCAGTAGCCACCAGTGTGCTTTGAGGATTGAATGATAAACAAACCTGAATTGCAGGAAATAGAAGAAATTTTAGAACGATAAGAGTTTTGAATTGTTAATTTTGTATAGAAAAGCTTCAAGATGCAACCACCTTAGGTTCAGCCTCATTCTCTGCAGTGAGATGCCAGGGTGGCATTTGGGTGGCCTGCTTTCTGCAGGTTGAATCCTGAAGCAAGAGGCTGCTTTGATCTAGACCACAGAAGAGCAAGAATAAAAGCAAACCCATCTCCTTTGAGATCCATGCTCTCTGGCTCCCATCTTCCTTGTTGTTAACTTCACAGTCCTTTCCATCCTGCTCCGTCACCCACCCAGGACTTTGACTATTGGCTCACGGTCTCAATTCCATGTCCTAGCTGGCCTTCGTGTGAGCTGTCAATCCAGTAGCGCAGACCCATGACCCTAGACAACCTTTAATAATCACTTCCGTGGCCACACCTGGACCTCAACGTCACTTTTTCTAGAAAATTCACTACCCATACATCCATCTCTTGGTACAATTTCCCAATGCTTCCACTTTCGTCCTCACCAAGCCACCCCCAGGATATCTTCTATCTCACTGAGACCCCCTGCCTTTTCCTGGCACCCCATCCTCCATTCAACTGACATCATGGAAGCATCATTCCTGCAGCCTCCTCAATACCTTCACTCCTTGCCTTTCCCCAGCACCGTCCATAAGACTCCTAACAACTGTATCAAGCAGGCATTTCACCCACTCATTGGCCCTCCCTCACCACTCAACTTAAGAAAACCGCCTAGCAGATTGCAGGTGTCACTCATTCGGGCCTTCTGTCCTCAGCTGTGTCCTCAGCACCATTCCCTCCCTACCTGAATGTGCCTCTGGCTCTGTACATTCTCCCTTCCCCCACTCTTGCCCCCAGTCACTCCTCATCCCTCCCCCACAGATAACCTGGCCTCCTACTACTTCCCAGAGAAAACACCTATGGGAAGACCTTGCTCACCTGGCCCTCACTTCCTTTCCCTTCAGAGTCAGGTGCAGAGGGATCCCTTTGCCCTTCTGAGACACCCTCTTCCCTGCACCCCTAGAGGAGACGTGCCCACTAATTTTTCCCTCCATCTAGACCGGATGCCTCCTAGTGGCCTATAAATAGGCTTGAGCTCTTCCTACATAAAAATAAATCCTCCCTTGACTCTATGTACCTCTTTTTTAGCTACCTTTTTGTCCTTTCACAACCAAATTCCTTGGAAAAATAGTGTGCCATCATCGCTGCTTGCCCATGCTTGCCCATCCCCCACTATTCAAATGCTGGAAGCACTCTGGTTAAATGATCCAAAGGCTCTATCGGTCACTCCATTTAACCTCCCTGACACCTGCAGTGTTGATTCCTTTGTTCTCCATATTTTCTTTCTTCTTTCTTTTTTAAAGATTTTTTTATTTTTTTGACAGAGAGAGAGAGAGAGTGCGGATTTGAGTAAGGGGGAGAGGCAGAGGGAGAAACAGGTTTCCCACGGAGCAGGGAGCCTGATGCGGGGCTCGATCCCAGGACCCTGGGATCATGACCTGAGCCGAAGGCAGATGCTTAACGACTGAGCCACCCAGGCACCCTATTTTCTTCCTCCTTGACAGCTTTGACGGTGCTCTGCTTTTCTCCTTTTTTTTATTTTTAATTTTTTATTGTTATGTTAATCACTATACATTACATCATTAGTTTTTGATGTAGTGTTCCATGATTCATTGTTTGTGCATAACACCCAGTGCTCCACGCAGAATGTGCCCTCTTTAATACCCATCACCAGGCTAACCCATCCCCCCACCCCTCTCCCCTCTAGAACCCTCAGCTTGTTTTTCAGAGTCCATTGTCTCTCATGGTTGGTCTCCCCCTCCGATTCATTCCCCTTCCTTCTTCCCCTCCTGCTATCTTCTTCTTTTTTTTCTCTTAACATATATTGCATTATTTGTTTCAGAGGTACAGATCTGTGACTCAAGAGACTTGCACAATTCAGAGCACTCACCATAGCACATACCCTCCCCAATGTCTATCACCCAGCCACCCCATCCCTCCCACCCCCCCCACCACTCCAGCAACCCTCAGTTTGTTTCCTGAGATTAAGAATTCCTCATATCAATGAGGTTATATGATACATGTCTTTCTCTGATTGACTTATTTCACTCAGCATAACACCCTCCAGTTCCATCCACCTCGTTGCAAATGGCAAGATCTCATTCCTTTTGATGGCTGCATAATATTCCATTGTGTATATATACCACTTCTTCTTTATCCATTCATCTGTCGATGGACATCTTGGCTCTTTCCACAGTTTGGTATTGTGGACATTGCTGCTATAAACATCGGGGTGCACGTACTCCTTTGGATCCCTACATTTGTACCTTTGGGGTAAATACCCAGTAGTGCAATTGCTGGATCATATGGTAGTTCTATTTTCAACTTTTTGAGGAACCTCCATACTGTTTTCCAGAGGGGTTACACCAGCTTGCATTCCCACCAACAGTGTAGGAGGGTTCCCCTTTCTCCACATCCCCGCCAACATCTGTCCTTTCCTGACTTGTTAATTTTAGCCATTCTGACTGGTGTGAGGTGGTATCTCATCCAGCTTTTGATTTGGATTTCCCTGATGCCAAGCAATGTTGAGCACTTTTTCATGTTTCTGTTGGCCATTTGGATGTCTTCTCTGGAAAAATGTCTGTTCATGTCTTCTGCCCATTTCTTGATTGGATTATTTGTTCTTTGGGTGTTGAGTTTGATAAGTTCTTTATAGATTTTGGATACTTTATAGATTTTGGATATAGATTATCTGACATGTCATTTGCAAATATTTTCTCCCATTCTGTCGGTTGTCTTTTGGTTTTGTGGACTGTTTCTTTTGCTGTGCAAAAGCTTTTTATCTTGATGAAATCCCAATGGTTCATGTTTGCCCTTGCTTCCCTTGCCTTGGCGATGTTTCTAGGAAGAAGTTGCTGCGGCTGAGGTCGAAGAGGTTGCTGCCTGTGTTCTCCTTTAGGATTCTGATGGACTCCTGTCTCACATTTGGGTCTTTCAACCATTTTGAGTCTATATTTGTGTGTGGTGTAAGGAAATGGTCCAGTTTCATTCTTCTTCATGTGGCTGTCCAATTTTCCCAACACCATTTGTTGAAGAGACTGTCTTTTTTCCATTGGAAATTCTTTCCTGCTTTGTCAAAGATGAGTTGACCATAGAGTTGAGGGTCCATTTCTGGGCTCTCGATTCTGTTCCATTGATCTATGTGTCTGTGTTTGTGCCAGTACCATACTTTCTTGATGATGACAGCTTTGTAATAGAGCTGGAAGTCCAAAATTGTGATGCCGCCAGCTTTGCTTTTCTTTTTCAACATTCCTCTGGCTATTCGGGGTCTTTTCTGGTTCCATACAAATTTTAGGATTATTTGTTCCATTTCTTTGAAAAAAGTGGATGGTATTTGGATGGGGATTGCACTGAATGTGTAGATTGCTCTAGGTAGCACTGACATCTTCACAACGTTTGTTCTTCCAATCCATGAGCATGTAATGTTTTTCCATTTCTTTGTGTCTTCCTCAATTTCTTTCATGAGTATTTTATAGTTTTCTGAGTACAGATCCTTTGCCTCTTTGGTTAGATTTATTCCTAGGTATCTTATGGTTTTGGGTGCAATTGTAAATGGGATCGACTCCTTGATTTGTCTCTCTTCTGTCTTGTTGTTGGTGTATAGGAATGCCACTGATTTCTGTGCATTGATTTTATATCCTGCCACTTTACTGAATTCCTGTATGAGTTCTAGCAGTTTTGGGGTGGAGTCTTTTGGGTTTTCCACATAAAGTATCATATCATCTGCAAAGAGTGAGAGTTTGACTTCCTTTTTGCTGATTTGGATGCCTTTGATTTCTTTTTGTTCTCTGATTGCTGTGGCTAGGACTTCTAATACTATGTTGAATAGCAGTGGTGAGAGTGGACATCCCTGCCGCGTTCCTGACCTTGGGGGAAAGCTCTCAGCTTTTCCCCATTGAGAATGATATTCACTGTAGGTTTTTCATAGATGGCTTTTATGATATTGAGGTATGTACCCTCTATCCCTATACTCTGAAGAGTTTTGATCAAGAAAGGATGCTGTACTTTGTCAAATGCTTTTTCTGCATCTAGTGAGAGGATCATATGATTCTTGTTCTTTCTTTTGTTAATATACTGTATCATGTTGATTCATTTGCGGATGTTGAACCAACCTTGCAGCCCAGGCATAAATCCCACTTGGTCATGGTGAATTATCCGTTTAATGTACTGTTGGATCCTACTGGCTAGTATTTTGGTGAGAATTTTTGCATCTGGGCTGCCTGGGTGGCTCAGATGGTTAAGCGTCTGCCTTCAACTCAGGTCATGATCCCAGCTTCCTGGGATCAAGGCTCCTGGCTCAGCGGCGAGCCTGCTTTTCCCTCTCCCTCTGCTTCTCCCCCCACTCATGCTCTCTCTCTCTCTCTGTGTATCTCTGTGTCTCAAATGAATAAATAAAATCTTTAAAAAAATGTTTAAAAAAAGAATTTTTGCATCCATGTTCATCAAGGATATTGGTCTGTAATTCTCCTTTTTGATGGGGTCTTTGTCTGGTTTTGGGATCAAGGTAATGGTGGCCTCCTAAAATGAGTTTGGAAGTTTTCCTTCCATTTCTATTTTTTGGAACAGTTTCAGGAGAATAGGTATTAATTCTTCTTTAAATGTTTGGTAGAATTCCCCTGGGAAGCCACCTGGCCCTGGGCTTTTGTTTGTTGGGAGATTTTTGATGACTGCTTCAATTTCCTTAGTGGCTATAGGTCTGTTCAGGTTTTCTATGTCTTCCTGGTTCAATTTTGGTAGTTGATACATCTCTAGGAATGCATCCATTTCTTCCAGGTTATCTAATTTGCTGGCATAGAGTTGCTCATAATATGTTCTTATCATTGTTTGTATTTCTTTGGTGTTGGTTGTGATCTCTCCTCTTTCATTCATGATTTTGTTGATTTGGGTCATTTCTCTTTTCTTTTGGATAAGTCTGGCCAGGGGTTTATCAATCTTGTTAATTCCTTCCAAGAACCAGCTCCTAGTTTCGTTGATCTGTTCTACTGTTCTTTTGGTTTCTATTTCATTGATTTCTGTTCTGATCTTTATTATTTCTCTTCTCTTGCTGGGTTTAGGCTTTATTTGCTTTTTTTTCTCTAGCTCCTTTAGGTGTAGGGTTAGGTTGTGTATTTGAGACCTTTCTTGTTTCTTGAGAAAGACTTGTATTCCTATATACTTTCTTCTCAGGACTGCCTTTGCTGTATCCCAAAGATTTTGAACAGTTGTGTTTTCATTTTCATTGGTTTCCATGAATTTTTTTAAATCTTCTTTAATTTCCTGGTTGACCCATTCATTCTTTAGCAGGATGCTCTTTAGCCTCCATGTATTTGAGTTCTTTCCGACTTTCCTCTTGTGATTGAGTTCTAGTTTCAAAGCATTGTGGTCTGAAAATATGCAGGGAATAATCCCAGTCTTTTGGTACTGGTTGAGACCTGATTTGTGACCTAGGATGTGATCTATTCTGGAGAATGTTCCATGGGCATTAGAGAAGAAGGTGTACTCCGTTGCTTTGGGATAGAATGTTCTGAATATGTCTGTGAAGTCCATTTGGTCCAGTGTGTCATTTAAAGTCTTTATTTCCTTGTTGATCTTTTGCTTAGATGATCTGTCCATTTCAGCCAGGGGGGGTGTTAAAGTCCCCCACTATTATTGTATTGTTGTCAATGTGTTTCTTTGCTTTTGTTATTAATTGCCTTATATAATTGGCTGCTCCCATGTTAGGGGCATAGATATTTACAATTGTTAGATCTTCTTGTTGGATAGACTCTTTAAGTAGGATATAGTGTCCTTCCTCATCTCTTATTACAGTCTTTGTTTTAAAATCTAATTTGTCTGATATAAGGATTGCCACCCCGGCTTTCTTTTGGTGTCCATTAGCATGGTAAATGGTTTTCCACCCCCTCACTTTCAATCTGGGGGTGTCTTTGGGTCTAAAATGAGTCTCCTGCAGACAGCATATTAATGGGTCTTGTTTTTTAATCCAATCTGATAGCCTGTGTCTTTTGATGGGGACATTTAGCCCATTTACATCCAGGGTAACTATTGAAAGATATAAATGTAGTGCCATTGTATTGCCTACAAAGTGACTGTTATTGTATATTGTCTGTGTTCCTTTCTGGTCTATGCTGCTTTTAGGCTCTCTCTTTGCTTAGAGGACCCCTTTCAATATTTCTTGTAGGGCTGGTTTTGTCTTTGCAAATTCCTTTAGTTTTTGTTTGTCCTGGGAGCTTTTTATCTCTCCTTCTATTTTCAATGACAGCCTAGCTGGATATAGTATTCTTGGCTGCATATTTTTCTCCTTTAGTGCTCTGAAGATATCATGCCAGTCCTTTCTGGCCTGCCAGGCCTCTGTAGATAGGTCTGTTGCCAATCTAATGTTTCTACCATTATAGGTTACAGATCTCTTCTCCTGAGTTGCTTTCTAGATTTTCTCTTTGTCTCTGAGACTCGTAAGTTTCACTGTTAGATGTCGGAGTGTTGACCTATTTTTATTGATTTTGAGAGGGGTTCTCTGTGCCTCCTGGGTTTTGATGCCTGTTTCCTTCCCCACATTAGGGAAGTTCTCTGCTATAATTTGCTCCAATATACCTTCTGCCCCTCTCTCTCTTTCTTCTTCTTCTGGGATCCCAATTATTCTAATGTTGTTTTGTCTTATCGTATCACTTATCTCTCGAATTCTGCCCTCATGATCCAGTAGTTGTTTATCTCTCTTTTCCTCAACTTCTTTATTTTCCATCATTTGGTCTTCTATATCGCTAATTCTCTCTTCTGCCTCATTTATCCTAGCAGTTAGTGCCCCCCTTTTTGATTGCACCTCATTAATAGCCTTTTTGATTTCGACTTGGTTAGATTTTAGTTCTTTTCTTTCTCCAGGAAAGTTTTCTCTAATAACTTCCATGCATTTTTCAAGCCCAGCTAATATCTTTAAAATCATGATTCTGAACTCTAGGTCCGACATTGTACTAATGTCCTTATTGAGTAGGTCCCTGGCAGATGGTACTACCTCTTGTTCTTTTTGCTGAGGTGATTTTTTTCGTCTTGTCATTTTGTCTGGAGGAGAATAGATGAATGAGAGAACAAAATGCTAACAGGTCCACAACGTCCCCAGCAAATATACTCTAAACAAATCAGAAAAGACCTGAAACCAGGGGAAAAGAAAGGGAAAGAAAGAAAAAAGAAAGAGGGAAAAAAAAGAAAAAGAAAAAGATAAAAACAGAACAAAACAAAACAAACAGAATATGATCAAATATGATCAGGCTAGTGCATAGATCAGTGCCACACACTAGATTTTGGGTGTATTTTGGTCTGTTAGAAGAAAGTGCCTCCTAAAATTTTAAAGAAAGAAAGACTTATATATGTACAAAATAAGGGTTGATACAATGAAGGGATGGAATATGACTGTAAAGATGAAAATTATAAAAGATTTTATAAAAGGAATTGATAAGAAGTTGTTTGAAAAAAGAAAGAAGATTAAAAAAAAAGAAAAAAAAAGGGAGAGAATGCGATCAGGCAGGAGACTAGAACAAAGCCATACATTAGTGATTTAGGGTATATTTTGATCTGTTAGAAGAAACTGTATCTCAAAGTTTTAAAGAGAGAACAACTTATATATATATGCCCAAAAATAAGGGTAACTACTATGAAGGGATAAAATATGACTCTAAAAATGAAAAATAAAAAATGTTTTTTTAAAAAAGGGATTGAGAAGATGTTGGTTGCAAAAGGGAAAAGGAAAAATTAAAAAAAAAAAAACAGTTAAAAAAATTAACTTTGAAAGACTAATGAATCATGGTAAAAAAAGCCATGAATTCTATGTGCAGTATTCCCCTAGCTCTGGAGTTCTCCCACTCTCATAGCTTGGTAAACTTGGTCTTGGCTGGCTGTTCGTGCTGATCTTCTGGGGGAGGGGCCTGTTGCAATGGTTCCCAAATGTCTTTGCCGGAGGCGGAATTGCCCTGCCCTTGCCAATCCAGGCTAAGCAATCTGCTCGGGTTTGCTCTCAGGAGCTTTTGTTCCCTGCAAGCTCTCGGTACAGCTTTGGAGGACGAGAGTGAAAATGGTGGCCTCCCAATCTCCACCTGGAGGAGCTGAGAACTCGGGGCCCCGCTCCTCAGTGCGCCCCCAGAGAAAAGCAGTCAATCACTCCCATCTCCCCGGTCTCCGGCCGCACTCCGTGCTCACCCGGCCTGTGACCGAGCATTTCTATCTCCGGCACCTGACCCCGTGTGGAGTCTCCAAACCCAGCAGATCCCTGCGGTGCGCTCCCGCACTGCTCCTCCCTGGGGAGGAAGGGGAGTCTCCCCGGACCTGCCGCTTGTTGGGTCCCTGCTGGAGGAGCAGTGGCCCGACTGTGCCGAGGATCATGGCTTATGGCAACCCCGAGCTGCGAGCCCGCTCCTCAGCTCCGTCTCTGCAGCCAGCTTCCCCGCTCCAATACCTGGGAGCTCTGCTGCACTCAGGCACCCCCAGTCTTTCTGTGACCCTGAGGGTCCTGAGACCACACTGTCCTGTGAGGGTTCCACCCACCGCTTAGCCACTGGAGTGACGTCCCTCAGTGGAGCCGGCTTCTAAAAGTTCCGATTTTGTGCTCCGGGGCTCTATCACTTGCCAGAAGCAGCCGATGGAGGCCCCCTCCCCCGCCGTCTATCCTCCCGAATATCGCCTCGGATTCACTTCTCCGCACGTCCTACCTTCCAGTAAGTGGTCGCTTTTCTGTTCAGAGAGTTGTTGCTATTCTTCTCTTCGATCTCCTGTTGAGTTCATAGGTGTTCAGAAAGGTTTGATCCCTACTCAGCTGAATTCCTGGGACCAGACAAAATCCAGGTCTCCTACTCCTCCGCCATTTTGCTCCACCCCCCTGCTTTTCTTCTTTTACCTCCTATTTCTTTTTTGTATCTTTTGGAGAATTGTTCTCTTCTCCAGCTGCTCAAGATGCATCACACTTCTCCCCATACTGACCCTTTTCCTTTCAGAAATTGCAATTCTTAGTGGTTCCCACGGCCACTCCAATGCCCGTGACTCAGGCACCCACGTCTCCTTCCCCGACCTCGTGCTTGGTTCAGCCCTAAAGGGCCTCTGTGTGGACATCAGAGAGGCAGCTTGGATCAATCTAAGACATGTAAGTCATATGACCACGAACCGGCTTACCTTGTCATATAAAGAACTGGTGAATGGCCCTGCCGTTGTCTGAAGTCAGGGAATCACTCTGGGGCCCCTTTTCTCCTTCACACCTCACATCTGCCTGGTAACCCCATCCTCCTCCTCCACTCCAGCCTCTCTCGCATTCTCTTCACCTGCCTCACGGCAGGCCTCTGTCGTCTTTGCTTGGACTGCAACAGGATGGCCAGCTGGCCCCTACTTCTGATCTTACATCACGCTGCCACAAGAAGGATCTTCCCAAAGAGTAAAAATGACCTCCCACCTAAAAAGTCTCAACAGCACAGTGTTATCCACAGGATAAAGTCCAAATTCCTTAGCACAGCCTATGAATCAATACTATGGCCTTGCCAGCCTTCCCCACTTCGATCACGCTCACCACGTGATACGGCTTTGAATGGGGTGCAGGGGCACAAGACATGGTGCCTTTAACCCAGGCAGCGGGGCAGCACCAGGGATCCTTGGCCAGCACCTCTGACCATGGACAGCAGGCAGCCCCCTGCCGCAAGTGTGTTGCACAGCCATATTGACCTAATCTGTGCGTGTCATCATGGGGGAAAGTTGGCAAGTGCTGCTCTGGCCACATGGAGTCATCTGAGTCTGAAAGCACCCACCCCGGTTGCACACCTCCTCTGGGCATTGACCAGTGCGGCTCTCGCTGCCGGGAGAATGTGCTATCTACCTGCACAGTCTTTCCTTAACAGCCCCCCTCCTTTGGAAGGTGACCACACTAAACCCCCCACCAACTTCTAGCACCCTACCACGCATCTCTGAACTTATTTACTGATGCCTCTACTCCCTCCACTGAACTACAAAATCCCTGCAGGACGAGAACCACGTGTGATTCTATTCGGTATGCCAAACACACAGTCCAGCGCTCGACACATAGTCAATATTTAGTAAATATTTATTGGATTGATGTTGTTGTCTATGAAAAATATCTAAGTCTTCCTCAGAACTATATATAAAGAAAACTTTTTCAAAATTCCAAGGGAGTGTGAGAATGAGGATTATCTCTTTCTTACAACTTTGGACAAGTTACTTACTCTCTCTATACCTTGGCATCTTCAACTGTAAAATGGGGAAATATCTAGCTCTTAGGGTTGTGATGAGGTGCAACTAAGCTAATACATGTAAAGGGCTTATATATTAGCACAAAGCTGTCTTTTGTGCATATTGAATGCCATTTAATGGGTCAGTTATAATTTTGCAATGCAGTATCCCCCAGTGGCTAGCAAAATATTAAACATAGCATGAGCCCTTATTGGATAAATACACCATGAATCCAAAGGATAAATATAAATAAATTTTACTCCTAAAATAAGCAGGCTGGTTATTTTTAAAAGCTATCATTTGTCCCATAGGGAGCCAATTATCTCACTAATTGTTATAAGATGTAACACAGAATTGGCCAAGGGCAAGGTCTTCCCAATAACAAAAGCTATTTAGAGTATCAAACTATTTATGCAAATTTGAGTTCTAATGATATCCAGAAAACAACCAGCCTAAATATTTCACATGATATAAAAAAGTTACTTTAAAAGCTATTCTAAGAATCTTATTCTTAGAATAAAGGACTCATCAAGTCAGTCCTTTAAAAGCAAGTCACTGAAAAAGAAAAGGTGAGGTTGGATATTGTACTCAAATGTTTATCATATTACATATCTTCTTAGTCAATGTAGGATATGGGTCTTTGACAATAACTGCAAGATATAAAAGCTCAAATAGTTTATAAATTACATTAATACCTCCATATAAAATGTATAAAAACTAAAAATACTGGATATAATTGTAAAATTAATCATAAAGGTAGAACCACTATTTGTATAATGGACTACTAAAAAAAATAATAATGATGTATTGATGTAGGTCCATCAATTGTAACAAATGTACAGTTTTGGTGGGGGATGTTGATAATGGGACATGTATGGGGCAGGGCAGGGAGTATTTGGGAAATCACTATACCTTCCACTCAGTTTTGCTGTGAATCTAAAAACTGCTCTAAAAAATAAAATCTATTAAAAAGAGAGAGAAAGAGAAAAGGAAGGAAGGAAGGAAGGAAGGAAGGAAGGAAGGAAGGAAGGAAGGAAAGAAAGAAAGAAAGAAAGAAAAAGAAAGAAAGAAAGAAAGAAAGAAAGAAAGAAAGAAAGAAAGAAAGAAAGAAAGAAAGAAAAGAAGAAGAGATAAAGAAAGAAAGAAAGAAAGAAAGAAAGAAAGAAAGAAAGAAAGAAAGAAAGAAAGAAAGGGAAAGAAAGAAAGGAAGGAAGAAGGAAAGGAAAGGAAAAGAAAAGGAAAGGAAAGGACAGGAAAGGAAAGGAGTGGAAAGGAAAAGAAAAGAGTAACATAAAAATATAATAAAATAAATATACTCACTATTTCTGCTGTATGACCTCTAAAGGTATGGTAACATTTTCCCGTTTCTGCACTCCATAGCTTACAAGTCTTATCAAAGGACCCAGTAGCAATTTTGTCACTAAGATTTAAAAAAAAAAAAATGTGGATTTTGAAAACAAATTCAAGCACAGTGTACGATACACTGATTAAGACAAGAGATATTAATACATCGGTCTATCTACTCAGGAATTTACTTTGTTTTTAAAACAATAAGCACTCTGACATTTGTTTCAGTGGACAACAAATTTAAGGTCTAATTTTTCAATAGTATCAGTTTAAATGTTTAATTTTAAATATTTTACATTAAAGGTATAAATGTATGTTTGGGATTACAATAAATTTTTAAATTAGCACAATGAATATGGTACAAAATTCAGTTTAGAAAATTCTTATCAAATGGAAATGAATAATGTCTGAGCTGCAAGGACACAGAAAAATTCTATTAGTAGGTCTAGGATAATGTTGAATTTAAAAGAAGAATGAAAAGATATAAATCCAATTAACCACATGGCTAGATAAGGTTTTGGGAACTTAGTGTCTCCTTGGGAAAATAATGCCAATATTACTCTAATTGTAAGGTCCTTGAACAAGAGGGAGGTTCTAGAGAGGAAATATGGTAAAGACCAGTCCCTTTCAAACAAGAGGCTTCCAGTGTATAGCGTAGAGCAGAGTTAGGGTCAACATCCAACAGATTAGAGTAGGTTGGCCTGTTTAACCTTTGACCATGGAACTAAAGCTTTTCCTTTACCGTTGACCCCTGTCTTTTACAGCAAGTCATCAAAGTGTTCACCCAACTTGGTCATCAATTACAGTGCAAGTTCATTGTTCAAAAGTGCGAAAGGTCTTAAGATCCCAAATACATATCATAAAGCAAATTCCAAACTCCAAACCCTCTGGCCCCTTGTCTCTGCCAGAACAGCCCTCCTGAAACAGCACTTTCACTGAGACTTTCATCACAGCTCGGTCCTCCAGAACAGAGTTCAAACTATACAGAATGTTCTGACCTCGCCCTCTTTTGCTTCTCACCACGAAGTGTCCACTAGAGAGCTGGGGGTGCTGGTGAGCCAGATGAAGTCCCATCTACCCTCCGAGCTACAGGGTGCCCTCACCTAGGAGTCCTCCCCTTCCCTCTGTCTTCCATCTTCCACGCTTCTGCTTGAGCCCCATATCATCCTCAAAGTCTCTACCAGGAGAAATCACATGGATCTTTCTCCTTGCAGCAAACCATTGCTGTTTTGTTCTAGTCATCATAATACCTATATTTATTGAAACAGCTTGGCAAATGGAAAAAGTCAAAGTGAGCCATCAAGAAAAAAGACACACATTAAAATTTTTTTACTCAAATATGCAAGGCCAAGGCCTTTTCTTTGGCTAACTAGAGCTCGTTATTTGTCTTCCAGAAATCATATCCAACCTCTACCACTTCCAATTCTTTTCCTAAAAATGGAATGAGAACATAAACATACTTGCAGAACAATCTGAATACAAAGGTTTTTCTAAATGTTTCAATGTGTTTTCTAAGTTTTACATTGATCTCATCTACAACTTCATTTAGTAGTAATTTTTTTCGAAGATTTGCCTTATCTATGTTTTCACAAAAAAACAACAGCTTTATTTCCACACTCATATTGCATTAGTTTAAGCAATACTCAATTAAATTCCATAATTACAATTGAAAGCACAACCAACATAAGCAGGCTGATGGACAGACACAACTAACTCTTGGTAAGTTTATGCCTAACCAGTGGGACAAAGAAGCTGGGCATACCAGTGGCTGGCCCAGTGGCTGCAAGCATTCAGGGAGCAGAAGGAGAGCTAGAGAACTAGCTTAATCTGTTGAATCAGTTAACTAGAGGTTGGTTGAAAAATGCGATTATATTTTGTACTGTTAATGTAGCATGTTACTATACACATTTTTTCCTGCTAAAGACTGTAAATTAACTTCTAAACAAAGTAAACCATGTTATGTGGGTTTGTCACAGTCTCCAGAAGCCATTGCTCTAAACATCAGTAGGAACTGCCTGTCAGAGAACCCCCAAGGGAAGGAACTCAGCTCTGCTTGGACTTGGACTCTCGCTCTCCTCTTTACTACTGTGTGATCCCGGGAAGGGCACTTGAACTTTATATACTTTATATGAGAACAGTAATACCTGTCCCAAAACTCCTTTAAGCACTGAGGAAGGCATTTAGAAGGCTTTCAAAGCACACATCAGGCACTTGACAAATTTTAGTTCTTTGTTTTCCTTTCCTCCTCCAATAAACGGCGGGAGAAAAGAATAAACAAAGTAATGGATTAATAAGGAATAAGAGAATGAGTGAATGTCTTCATACCCGTAAGGGTTGTTGAATGCTATGGCATAGACCACATTCCTGTGGCCCTCCAGGGTGTGAAGCTCCTCTCCAGATGCAGTGTCCCAGACTTTACATGTCCGATCATAGCTTCCTGTGATAAAGCTAACACAAGGAATATATATGAATCACAAAGTGACAATAGCAGTGTGTTAATAAAGACCTCATTTTTTTTTTTTACCCTCAAGATTGTGAGCCCATTTATCTTGCTTTTTACAATGGAAACTGTGGATGCAGAACAGTTAAATTGGGAAAAATATCTAAATCCTTTGATTAGAAACTTTCAAATTTATCCCTAACCCAAAAAGGAGTCACTAAATAAAATAGAGTAATACTGCCAATAATCATTCTTATAATATAAATAGTTAATAATTAAAGCATTAAGCAGTAACATTTTCTGAAACTCTGACATATCTCGATAAACAGCATCATTCTTCCCATTGGTCAGACCATAAAATCTTAGCACCGCCCCCCCCTCTTTCCCTCACACCTCACACACAATCTATTAGTAAATTCTGTTGGCTCAATCTCAAAGTACACCCCTAGGGTGGCCCCTTCTCATCAGCCTCCATCGCTTGCCCCAACAAATGAAACCATCTTCTATGAGTCTTGGCTCACACATGGTCCCTACAAGTCTATTTTCCACCCTGAAATTGGAGTTAATTTTTAACCTTCCTTAGATGGCTTCCTAGCAGTCTGGAGGAAGATCCAAACTTCTGCTCATGGCCCACAAGGCCAGCAGCACTGGCTGTCTCTGGGACTTCAACTTTGCCCCAAAGCACACCCTGTGCCGCCACATTGACCTCGTCGCTAGTCTCTGCAGAACTCGTTTTTGTTTTCCTGTATTACACGTGCTAGTTCTTCCACCCGCCTGGTTTACCGCGATTGTAAACCTGGAACGTGACTGGCACGCTAGCCAGTGTTCAACGAGTATTTGCTTCAGATTTGCAATCCTCTTACATGACTGTTCTACTACAGGAATAATTAGTATGTTGGCCTCTCAAATTTTAAAGTAAAATGATAGTAGCTTAGTTATTCCTTAACTATTCCATCAGGAAAGATACTTCCCCAACACAGAAAAAAAAAATGCACAAAATTAGAAAGTCAGTCTCTATGTCAAGTGGGAATGATAAAAGTTGAGCACAAATCCTGACATTGAAACTCAAATAAACAAAAGGGTTGACAAGGCAGTGTGTCTTTGATTCTTCTTTAGGCATTTCCTCTTAGCTTCTTCAGGGATGTAAATTGGTACAGTCGTGATGGAAGACAGGATGGTGGTTCCAAAAAAAATTAAAAATAGAACTACCATATGATCCAGCAATCTCACTTCTGGGTGCATATCCAAAAAATGAAATCAGAATCTCATAGAGATATCTGCACTCCCATGTTCTTTGCAGCATTGTTCACAGTAGCCAAGATATGGATACAACATAAATGTCCATCAAGGAATGAATGGAATATTATTCAGCCATGAGAAAGAAGGAAATGCTGCCATTTGCAACAACGTGAATGAAACTGGAGGACATTATCCTAACTAAGTGAAATAATCCAGCCACAGAAAGACAAATATTGTCTGATCTCACTTACATGTGGAATCTAAAAAAAAAAAAAAGAAAGTCAAATTCATAGAAGCAGAGAGTAGAACAGTAGTCACCAGGGACTGGGGAGTGGGAGAAATGGAGAGACGTTGGTCAAGGAGTATAACATTGCAGTTATGTAGGATGAGTAAGTCTAGAGACACAATGCAGAGGCACAATGACTGTAGTTAATAATACTGGATTGAATACTGGAAATATGCTGAAAGAATACATTTCAAGGGCTTTCTTCACACGAAATGGTAACTGTAAGGACGTAAAATGTTAATTAGCTCAACTGTAACATTTACTTTACTGTGTATTCCAATCATGTCACCGTAAATATATGTAAGTTTAATATTTTGAAAAAGAAATTTTTATTCCTTGGTTGTTAAAAATTAGAAATAAAGAATAGAAATGGAAATATAGAAATAAAGAGGTGGAGCACAGAGGATTCTCAGGGCAGAGAAACTGCTCTGTGTGATGTCTTAATAGTGGATCCCTGTCATTACACATTTGTCAACCCCTAGAATGTATGAAAGTAAGAGTGACCCCTAATGTAAACTACGAATTTTGAGTGATAATGATGTATTTGTCAATGTAGGGCCATCAAAGAGGGAATCTGAGGGTGTGTGGGGACCAGGTGTACATGGCAAATCTCTGTACCTTCTGCTTAATTCTGCTATAAACCTAAAACCACTATAAAATATAAAGTCTAATAATAAATTTTTTTCATTTAAAAATTTTTAAATTTTAGGGGCACCTGGGTGGCTCAGTTGGTTAAGCACCTGCCTCTGGCTCAGGTAATTATCCTGGGGTCCTAGGACTGATCCCTGCATCAGGCTCCCCGCTCTGGGAAGAGTCTGCTCATCCCTCCTCTTCTGCCCCTCCCCACTCCTGCCCTGCTCATGCTCTCTCTCTCTCGCTCACTCTCTCTCTCTCTCTCAAATAAATAAAATCTTTAAATAAATTAAAATTTTAAATTTTAAATAATAAATTTGAGAACCTTACCATGAGCCTGATTTATTAAGTGCAACATTAGTCAATGGCAGTATATGTGCTCTGAGAACCTTCAATGAAAGAAAACACAATTTGTTTTAAGCTGAAAAAAATTAAGTTTAACTCATTAATTTTAACTTCAAACTAATGAAGACATTCAAGTTTGTCTTAATTATAAATAAATGGACAATAGTCACTATCTGAACAAATGAAAAAAAAATACATTGTGCCTTCTACCATTAAGACCAATAAGACATTTGATAGTTACAAATAATTGCAAAAACATAATTAAATCTGTGTTTTCCATGAATTTGCTTTTAAGATAAATTACTGCTATTAAATAAGATATCAAAGAGCACTAATTTATAATATTTTCTTTTAAGTACTGCACAAGGTTTTGTACATATGCATGAATAGTATATAGAGGAAATATACCAAACATGTTTTAAATATAGATTTTACAATTAGTTATTACTTTTGGAATCTTAAAGCTCCTCTAGAGTCAGGGTATATCTTATCTTTCTACATTATCGAACACATGGTGGATGCTAAATATTTATCGAACGAACATACATAAATTGGATAGTCTGTTTATAGATAGAGTGGCAAGGCTGGGACAGTCTCAGTTATTTCTACTGCAGGAGTATAATTATTAATAGGTTAGGCAATGTACAGAGCTCATATTTGAAGTTAAATAGTGCCACCTGCTGGAACAAAGAGATACCACAAGAATAATTTCTTCATTTTTCAATAATAATACATTGAAGGGATGACTACAAAAGACTGAATATCTTGTATCAGATAGAATATGTCAAGTATATAAATAACAATTACATTTTCTTATAATTTTATTTAAATCATAAAGAGAAAATCAGTGTAATATGGAGCCATACTAGAATAAACTACTAAATATTGTTAAATAATTAAGAAAAAATACAACTGTCCTGAATAAGTGACAATGTTTGTGATATTTTTACTTATAGCAAAAGCTATAGAGAAAAGTAGGTACATTTATACTGCATTAAAATTATTATATAAGTTATGCCAATAAATAATTTACTGAAATATAGTTTAGTTCACCTGGAAGCAGAAAATATTAAATATTGATATACCATGAACTACAACTTCTTAATATTACTCCAACTGAAAAGAATTTTAAGTTTTCAATAACTTAAAACTACCTTAATGGTCATCCCTTAAATTTAACATTGTAAAGAACAGCCAAACTTACTACAAATCTCTCTTTAACTCCTCAAGAAATAAATGTTAGAATTTTATTCAGTCAATAAACAGATATTTGTTGAGACTTAGTCTCAGCAAATATATGTGAGGCACAGAGGTAAAGAGAAAATATAATCTGTATTTTGTCTCAGATTGATAGGAAACAACTAATTCACTGAAGTTCTAGGTTTTTTTTTTAATACATGCATTACCTTAAAAAGATAAAATTTGTGGTTACTGTGCTGTCTGAGTTTATCTTGTAATCTCTGTATTAAAAGCTTTACTTGATCTGATCGTGAAGCTGTGATTAGAGGCTCTGCTTTCTGTATCTCTTCTACTAAGGCATTGACATCAGTGCTGAAATTCACAAAAAAAAAGTTACTTTTTTCTATGCCAAAATTTGCATACACCGCAACGCACAAAGAATTGTATTGCGTTACGAAGGATATCTATAAAATGTCAAAACGCCATCAGCTTTACTAAGAGATTTCTGGGGAAAAATACAAATCAATAAAGAAATCGAGACTGCATGAAAGTGGCTCAGGTTCTTCCGAATGCACCGTCATAAACCGAGACGTCTCCCGTGGAAGGTGTGCAAGGATTCTGATTTCCTCACCTGAGAAGGCCAAGTGCATACTGGTTCTGAACATGAGCTCTTCATTTTCTTCCTGTTGCTTTTTTCTCTTTAATGAACATATACAGAATGTTCCTGGTACCACTATACTTTGAATCTTATATACGCTCTCTTGTTTAATCCTGTAACAACCCACCAATTTAATGCTTTTATCATAATTACTTCAGAGATGAAGGAACTGAGGTTTGAAAAGGCTAAGTTTTAAAAATTCAGTACCTAACCAAAAATGGACATTCAAAGAATGATGATGATTAATATTTCATATGGACTATAACATCATTCCCCCCCCAAAAAAATAGCTGCTCTGAAAAGTACAGAGTCAAGGTTTCCCCCGATACTCAAATAATCTATAGCAATGCTGATCAATTTTGCTAGTCCAGAATAATTGTTCAAGAAAAAGAATAATGTCTATAAGCCACAAAGCAGCCAAAATAGATCATTTCGCAAAACACATCACAAACATGTATCAAAGATGCACTGCCCATCCCCTCCCTCAAGAATAGACTCATGGCCCCGCTGGGATGGGGGGTGGGGTTGCCTAGGCAGCTGACAGCCTCCAGCAGCAGCTCCTTAAGGATCCACCTCAGCATCAGATCCCCGAGCCACGGGCAGGCCCTCCTCCAGTAGCCCTCAGCCCAGGCCTGAACAAGTGCACAGTGCAAGATCCTGGCCATTTCTGCCCCCAGAGGAACTCTCACCAGCGAGCTTTATGGAGAGCTCCCTGTGGGCTGGCAGAGACTTGTCACATCTGCATCATCATGGTCAATGGCTCTTCATGCTGAACTCTGCTTCGCTTCCTGTCACAGATGTCACTTCTCAATAACCTGTCTCCCACCTACCTCTCCTATCTCTGTCTCAACAGCTGCTTCCCAGAATTGCAAACTCTGATAAGCATGCCTCTCCTCTTCTAAATAAACAGTTCCTGAGCTCCAGTCCTTATAAGGCACTGAGCTAGAAGTCTATTCATCCCACTAACATTTACCCTACTGTTGCTTAGGTCCTGGGAGGGTAAAAGATACAGTCCCAGCTCTCAAGAAATACAATCTATCGGAATAGGAATGAATATCTAGAACAGAAATGAACCAGAGACAGTTTATAATGATGACTTTGATAAATTCCAAGAGAGTCAGTTGTCAAAGGACTTACAGTTTCCTAAGAATTAAGATGATAATGCCTCTTGGAAAGGTTTCCAGCCACTGTTACAAATCAAAACAGATTTCCCAGCAAGATCTAAATTCACCAGATACTTAGTCTGTACATCCCAACCCTGTGGTATTCTAATTGCCCGTTTCCAATACAGTAACTCCAGTATGTCTCATATCATGCAAATGTTTTTATATGCAGAATTCTTCCAGATTCTTGAGCAGAACCAAAAGTAACATCCATACTTTTTTTTACTTGACATTTATATACCACATAGCATGACTACAGCATCCTAAGGATCTACACTTCTTAAGATCTAGCTGGAAGTTATTCTCTCATATAAACATTAATCTGTGTCACTCATATGATGTTCTGTCTGGTACAGGTTGTTTCTCAAACTAGACAACGCAGTCACTGAGGTAGGAATCAGGATTCTTTATAGCCTCTCATTGACTCTAAACTAGAGCTTTGCATGTAGAAGGTGCAAATAACATCATTATGGACTCAGTAAATGAATGTCTGACAAAGGAACTTTCTACCCGCTGGCATAATCAGTAATACGTGCCCGTTAAAAAAATAACCAAAATCTTGACTTGATCATAGACCTTGTCTTACCTGAAAATAGATAAAACAATGACTTGTTGTAGATGAAATTCAATGCCATTATCTTTGCCACCATTTATTCTTTGATTAAAAAATAAACGACTGAGTACCTTCTGTGTGGTCACTTGGAACAAGAAGAGGACTCAACGTAAACCATCACCATCCAAGCCACACCTTGTCCTCACCCTCAGACAAGTTCCAGAGCCCTCGAGTGGCCACAGCTCTGAGGAGCCATGAGGTGGCTGGGCCTCATTTTAAAATAGAGAGCAGCTCATTTACTATTTAACTACGGTTATGTGAGATGTCCCTTTGTTCCCCTCCCCGATAATCATGACAAAGGAGAAGGACAGTTACCATGGAAAATCACTTATTTCACTGGATCAACAACTCTGAAACACGTCTCGTGGAATTTTTGTCCTATTTAAAATTTTCTCCCACTCAAAATATCTTTACCTTATCTGAACATGGGCTTCTGCAGGATAATCACTAATCTGATTCTGTCTCTCGAAGTGGAGTTTTGCCTAGGATTTCTTTCTGGTTTGTTTTTGTTTTTGTTTTGTTTTTTGAGTTTTGCATAGGATTCCCTACAGGGAATGAATTCTGGGCAGTATGATCTCACAAGAGGATTTCTTAACTCTGCCCCATGACAATTAATGAGGAGGATGGAATGCAATCAGCCCTGTGCGATGTTTATCTACCAGGAAAGTAACAGGCTTAGCAGTATGCTTAAAATTCCAGTAACCAGTATTCCTCAAAAATGTTAAGGTCATCAAAAAGAAGGGATGTCTGAGAGACCATCTTCACCACGAGGACCCTGAGGAGACTGGATAATGAAATGTAGTGTGGTATCTTGGAAGAGAAAAAGATAATTAGGCAAAAAAAAAAAAAAAACAAGAAAAAATTGAATAAGATATGGTCTTTAGTTAGTAAGAATTTATCAGTACCTGTTCACTAATTAGGACCAATGTACCACACAAATCTACGATATTAATAATGGGGGATGCAGGGCATGGGGTAGAGGAGAGCTCCTATCTTCACAACTTTCTAAAACTATTCTAAACTAAAAGATTAAAAACAACAACAACAATAACTGGTCTATTTAGGACAAAAAAAAAAAACAAAACACGGCAGACTGATGATACTTTTCCCATCTCCCCCTCACCCAGCAAGATGCTCAAGCAGAACTCGCTGAAGCAAGCCGGAAATAATACAGCACAGGACACTGTTTTAGCAAAGTATTGTCTGAGTTCATGCAGCTCATCCACACATCACCCTGTGTCAGCGTCTTCCAGTAGAAAATGTGGATATGAAACCCAGGTTGCATTGAGAAGCTATTTTACCTGGAACTGAGGTTGAGCAAATCTATGGATTTGGTTTTCAACTCTCCACTCTTTTCATATTCCAACATAATTCCTATAAAAATAAGCAAACATGTTATAAAACACTTAGGATGACAACCAATGTCAAAAGCTAATCTACTTTGCCATAATTTTTTTCATTTGTTTTTTAATTTTTTTAATTTCTCGGCATAAAATATACACAGTGATGTCTGATTCTAAAACAAGACTGTGTGACCTCACTTTTCCCTAGTCCTTCCTCTAAATACAGGTACATATCCTTGAAATTATTCAACAGGCAATGCTAAAATAATTGAAGGTTGGGTAGAGAGTAAACTGGCTAGAGTTCTCAGGACTTGAGCAATGATAGTGTGGTGAGTTCCCTGGGTTTTCTTTTTACCTCCCATATACCCCTAAACTGGAAACCAGAGTGACTTGCAGCCTGGAATCACCAAAAAGCATAGACAACAAAAACCAAGCAACAGCAAAACTCGCTTTCTGTGGCCAAAGGACCAGGCAAAGAGAAGTCAGATAAAGAACTAATGGGGAGCCCGAAGCCCTGCTCCACAACTGGGGCTCCTTAGGCAGTCTGATCCCCCAGTGGAAGGAAGCCCTGGGCTGTCCCAGTCCCCCTGCAAAATTGGGCCCCAGCAGTAATCTGATCTGCCTGCAGCAGCCTAGCAACAAGGACCCAGGCCTCCTCAAGACCCTCAGCTAGGGCCCCAGGGGGCCATCTAATCTGTCTACAGCAGCCACAGGGAAGTCCTAGGATCACTCAGTCCCCATTCCACAACCAAGCCATTGGTGGGCAGCCTCATCCACAGGCAAAAGGGGCAGAAATGAAGTCCTGGGATATCCAGACCCCACTCCACAACCAGGCACCAAAGCAGTGTCTTCCTGCCTTTCAACGAGTGGTGTCACCAGGCCTAGAGTCTCGTCCCCCATGCCCCCCTCCCCCCAGAAGGTCACTCAGTGAGAGCAGGCATACCGGGAAGTACCTTCCACTTTGTAGGTGGCAGCAGCTGGAACTGAGCAGGAGACTTAGCAGCATCAGAAAAACGAAGCAGACCAGAATAACATTGCAAGGGCTCATGAAACTAAGCTACCATTGGAACTAAAGCCCACAAAGTAGACCAGAACCTCCATGCTAAATCTAAACATGGTGACAGGCCTGTCAAAGTTGATTCAGATAGGATCAAGAGTCTCCGAACATAAGAACCAAAATGTCCAGGATACAATAAACAGGAAAAGACAATCAATAAATCAAAATACCCAGTATACAATAAAAAAATCACCCATCACACCAAGAACCAGAGAAAGACAATCAACAAGCACAGATATGGAGGTGAATCAGATGCTGGAATTATGTGACAAGGATTTTAAAAAGAGATGTCAAAATACTTTAGCAACCATTCACAAATTCACTTGAAACAAATGAAAAAATAAAAAAATCTCAGAAAAGTAAAAGTTTTTTAAACAAACTAAAAGGGAATTATAGAACTGGAAAGTTCAATGGGCAAAATGAAAAACTTGTTGAGTAGGCTCAGTAGAAGAATGGAGATGACAAAGGATAGAATGAGTGAACTTGGAGACAATTCAATAGAATATATTCATTCTGAAAAACGAGAGATAATTTACTGGGGGGGAAAAAAAACCCTGAACAGAGCCTCTTACCCACTTTATTGTACTACTTCTATAAATATGGGCCAGTGGATCTCAAAAGTTTTGGCCTTAAGACCACTTTACACTCTTTAAATTATTGAGGACACCAAAGAGTTTTTGTTTTTGTAATATTTTCCATATTAAAATTGAGAAATTTTTAAATTATTTATTAAATTTTAAAATAATAATAAAGTCATAGCATGCTAATGTAAATAACATATTTTATAGAAATAACTAAGAAGAGTAGCATCATTTTAACACTTTTGCAAATTTCTTTAATATCTGGCTTAATGAAAGACAGCTAGATTCTCATCTCTGCTTCTGCATTCAAACTGTTCCTACACAGTGTTTCAGATGAAGTATATGGAAAAAAATCTGGTCATGCACAGATATGTAGTTGGAAAATGAGAAATTATTTTAATTGCATTTCCAAGTAATCAGGGATAATCTTCTTTAATACTATATTAAAGCTTAACAAGTGGTGGGGCGCCTGGGTGGCTCAGTCATTGAGCATCTGCCTCCGGCTCAGGTCATGATCCCAGGGTCCTGGGATCGAGCCCCACGTTGGGCTCCCCGCTCAGAGGGAGGCCTGCTTCTCCCTCTCCCACTCCCCCTGCTTGTGTTCCCTCTCTTGCTGTGTCTCTGTAGATAGATAGATAGATAGATAGATAGATAGATAGATAGATAGATAAATAAATCTTTAAAAAAGATAATAATATAAAAAATAAGATAAATAAAATCTTTTTAAAAAAGCTTAACAAGTGGTAATTCATAAAGATTGTTTGCAGTATAGAATCTGAAACCACATCAGTTAACTCTTCATACTCTGTTACATTGAAATCCACTGGTCTATCTCTCACTCAAAGAATCTTTTATTCATGTATGGTTTATACATCATGCACCAGACATCTGAAAATTATTCGTTTACTGAGTTATGCACACCTTCTAAATGTTGGCATATATCATCATACAATATCCCCCCAAAAAATCACATTTGTTAACATCACTACCAATATCTATCATCAGAGAACTCTTTCAGTGTCAGTAAGCTGCCCAGCTCATGACAGTAGATACAAGTTTTCTGAAATTCTAATTTTTGCTTGAAAGCTCAAATTTTATCACTGGCAAGAAATGCTGACAGTTTGGCTTGAAAGTTCCAGGCTCACTTTGCTCGTTTCCAAACAAAATGTCTTCCAAATGTCCAAGTCTGAAAGCCACATTTGTTTTTCAGTCTTTCAAGTAAAACAGGTGTTTCATGAAGAAAATGGCTGGTTCATCTCTCAGTTCACATGACCGCACAAGTGTTTTCCTCAAAACAGCTATCAAACATCACTGTGCAGCAGAAGGGCTTAATGAGAACTTTCTACTGCATCAGCCAGAAGGCAAGTACTCTCAGGTCAGTATTTGACTACATTAGTAAGTTTTACTGCTTCATCAAGAGCATTCCTAAGTGAAACTGAGGGGGTTTCTTCCTATCACCAATTTGTGTCAGTGAGAAATACAATGACCACTATGAAAGTTTGTTGCTACCGCCTGATGTGGAGTAAGTTTCCAGAGATTTCACTTCCCAGGGCTTTTGTTACCAGTAGTGCAAATGTCAACACCATGAAAAATCCAAATGGTATCTGCTATTATGGAAAGAGATTTGGCCTTGAGGCCCCACTGAAAAGACATAAGAGCCCCTAAGGGTCCTCCTACAATTTGAGAATAACTGCCCTAACTTCATAAATTTGATATAACAGATGTGATTCCGGAAGGCTTTTAGATCAAGAGAAAATAAGAAATTCCATCCAAAACACTGTATTTACTTTCCAAAGCACTGAACCATTGAGATAGAATGTGGCTGAGTTGAAAAGGCATGCACGTGGCATCAAACAGATCCAGGTTTGAGTTCCAGCTCAAGTCCTAACTTATTTCATGTTACAGGAATCTCTTTATATCTCAGTCTTCTCATTTATAGATAATACCTTCATTTTGCTGGTTGAAATAATATGTAAATAAAGCACCTGGCATCTAGAAACTCATTAAGTAGTTCTTATTATCTAATAAGGAATCAAATATTGCTTTGTGACACATAGTCACCTTGTATTACATAAATTGCCTCTATGCCTTCTCTCCCCAGTGAGATTTTAACATCTTTGAAACCATATGCTTCTTTATACTCCCAGGAAGACCCTCCTGGGAATGAGTCGTGATGATTTATTCACAGTAAGCCCATGATTTAGCCAACTTCAAGTACAAACAACACTGTCAAATGGATTTACACCTTCCCCTCTCTGGCCTTCATTTCTCCCTCAGTGGTGCCTGCCCCTCCCCGTTGTCTTTATGATCTTTCTGTTTTCTGTCCTCCCCACATCTGACTCACTAGACTATGCACTCCTGGGCCTGTCTTCTCTTTATCCCTAGTGTCCACCATGAAATTTGGTGCGCAGGAACTGTTCAAGCAGCACTTGTTGAGTACAAGCTAACTGACAGATGACTGGATGAGTGTCCCCAGATTGCTTAATGCAATTGACAGTCCTTATCTTTATGGCACATGGACTTTCAAAGATAATCAACACCATGACCAACTCCCTCCTTCTTCAAATACAATTCTCCATCAATTTTTATGAAATCTCTCTGTCTTTTTTCTCTACTTTGTTACTTTTCATTCTCCTTTACTGATTCCTCCTCTTAGACCTGACCTTTAAATACTGATTTAGGGTAGGGTTCAGGTCTAGGAACTCTCTCTTTACATTTTTTTCTCTGTATAAATTCACCTGTACCCATGGCTTTGATTACCATCAGTATGCCAACAATTACCAGCTGTAATCTCCCATCTAGACCTCTGAGTTCCAGACGTGTGGATATCTCGCCTGTACCCCAAACAAGTCCAGGATCTTCCCCCTCAATCCTGCTTCTCCTACAGAGCTTGTTTCCCAGTGTCAGACGTCACCACTCACTGAACTGCACAGCTACAGTCTTGGGAGGAATTCATCTCAACACAGTCGCACTGCACGGATTTGGCACAACCTAAGCAGGTAAACCCAAGCAGCTGTTGTGTAACGAAGTATAACATTTTAGAACTGAAAAATCATTCCATATGCTTTTAATGACCAGAACACCAGGACACAGCAGGCAAACAACTGTACCTAAAAGGCTAGTTCGGGATAGTTTTATTTTGTTTCTTTTCCCCAAGAAGTGATCTTTCCATATCAAAGACTTGAAACCATACTCCAGTCTAAGAAGCAAACTTACAAAGAAAAAAGAAAGGATCAGTGGAGAGCCAACCATTGTAAATACTGTTATTTCCTTAGAGTAAAAATCAGCTTCTTGTTCCACATTAACATTTTCAATAAAATATGGATGTTGTAACATTGTAAAAATCTTCTCAAAAACCTATTTATATGCCGCGTGTTCTAGAAAGGATTTAAGCGGGTTTAGAAAAAATAAATAGAATACAAAAAGCTAAGATCAGAAGTAGATAAGAATTAGATACATTGACAAGGGAAGAGTCAAGTAAAGGAAAGATCACATCTATAATTGCACTGAACACCTAAATATAAAATTAACAGGAAATGTGCAAGGTCTAGCTGTACTATTGAACAAAAAGGAAAATTGTGATAAATGGAGACACACATTTCTAGATGGGAAAATGTAATATTATAAACATGTCAAATCAACCTATGAATTAAAGTAATTATAATGACTTTATTTTTTGGAATTTGAAAATTCACCATATATTACAACGAACTGTAAAACAATAAAGTGTAATTCTGAAACAAAATTAGATCAGTATGATAGAATCACCTATATATGGGAGTTTAAAAATAAACTGAAGGTAATATTTTAAATTGATGGGGAAAGAATAAATTATGCAATACATAACAATGTAATAATCAGTTGGATTTTGGAAAAATTCATAAAACTGGATTGCTACCACACAATATACAAAAATATATTCTAGGTTGATTAGAGATTTTAATATTAAAAACAAAATATAGAACAGTCAAAATAATAGAACATATTTACATCTTAGTGTAAGTAATTGGCTTTTTAAGCATGATGTGAAACTCAACACCTAAAAAAGAAAAAAAATGATGCATTTGTCTGAAATAAGTTTGAAGCTTCCACACAGGAGAAGATTCCACAAAGTTAAAGACAAATGACAACCAGCAAAAAAAAAAAAAAAAAATTCAACTATAAATACAAAGCTTAAAGAACTTAATATAAAGAAGTCTAAAAAATGATTTTTAAAAAGAAAATGGATAAAAGGCAAGAACGGTCAGTGTGCAAACAGAGCGGGACAATGGTCAATAACCAGACTGAAATAAAATGTTCCCAACTCCATTAAAAAGAAATACAAAATACAACAAGAGATATAATCTTTACTCATCAGAATAGCAAAGATGGCAAAGACTGATACTACTAAATATTAGCTCGGTTGAGGAAATGGGCATTCTCACTATTGGTAGATATGTCAGGCGGCTCCCTTCAAAGAGCCATCACACCCTCAGGGCGTTGAGCATGATCTTAGCTATCTCTTCATGTATTTTTCAGAATTTTGTTAAAAGTAAATACTACTCTATGATAGAAAAAAAAAGAGAAAAATTAGAACATGGAGAAAAAGGAAGAAAAATGAGAGAGATTAACATTATTAGCATATAAACTCCTGAAGATCAAGATCAAGATCCCCATAAGGTTATTTGAAAACCCAAATATCATGCAAAGTTTCTATCAGCTTAAGGCATCACTATAATTAAGGACTGCTTCTTTCCTGTTCTGTAATTTTAAGTATTTTGCATCATGTATGAGTACTCAATATGCACTGTCTATTCTTGAGGGAAGTAGGCATTCAATATAGTTGAGTAAACAAATGATGTAAACAATGAGTAAATAATATAATCTTAATCTGTAACTCAGAGAAAGGTTGGAAAGAATTAGCACTTGACAGCCCACACACCATAATTTAACATCCTAAGGAAATGCACTAAATAATTTTGGCAAATTCACAAAATACTGCATTCTTTTTTTCACTACTATCTTGTTTCTTATAAAATAAAAAATGTTAAAAGTCTTTAAAGTTGACTACAAAAAATTAGTTGGGTTACTATACAAATGGATCTAGAAAACAAAGTGCAAAATCTGAAACCTGTGCATTGGACTGTTCCACCGTTACAAAACATCAAGGTCAAATGCTCACCCTTCCCATGACCACTGAGCTGCAGTACGAGCCACAGGCTGGGTCATGCACAGTGAAGAATACAAGAAGAAAATAGACAAAGATGCTCCCAGGAGTACATGTTTTTCTTCAGGGATTGTTTCCCATAGTATCTTAATGTTCTCCATCTGCCCCTGGTTGTGAATTTTTGTGCATTAGGCATGATTCCCAAAAACACTTAAGTAAGAAGCTGCCCCCCCAAAAATTCTGCAATGTACTATATATAAGGCTAAGATTCAAAAGATGTGAGTGTTCCTCACTCCGATCACATTCAACCAACAGAGACCTTTAAAGTGTTCAGGATATTAACTAGTCTAATTAATGTTTATTATCACCTTTTCGTGGCCCAAAAAACTAGGGGCCTACACACAAGAAGTAAAAGACAAAGACAGTCATGCCTGAGTCAGTTGAAAAGCATGTATGCAACCCACTCTTCACGAAGTGAAGAGCTTATGAATTAATGAATGAGATAAAAAGAGAATGCCCATGCTTGATTAGCCATATTACTGCTATGTACCTTTAGGAGGGAGAGGGACAATTCCATGGATGCCAACAATGGAATGCTCCTGACCTATATGTTACTCAAAAGAAAGTAGGAGGACTGAAATCTGTGGATTAAGAGATTAAACAAAATTGCAGAAGGGATAAAGGTAACACAAGAATGATTCAGTGGTGAGTGATTTTTTTCCTACTTGATAATGTTATTTCAACACCCACCTGCTATTCAGTAGTACCGTGGAAACTTGTATATAATGTGTGGCTCACCAAAGACTGGAATTCAGAAATTAAGTGTCTAACATGCTAAGTGATATGACTTCATTATAAGATAATCATTAATGCAATAGTTGCAAATGTAAGTCTAAAGCCTTATTGAATGTGAGATTGCTGTTGAAACCCTGGGCTTTCAGAGCTGGAGCGAATCTTACCGATCATCTGTCTGACCTATTCCTATTTCAGGAGGAGCTCAAGGCATTCTACTCAACACACATCATCTCATTAAACTCATTCATTTATTCAACAGATAAGTGAGTGCCTCTTTATTGACCACTCTCTAACTACTCTAAGTGCTAGACATGCGGTAGTAAACAAAATAGACAAAGTCCAGGACCTCATGAAGCTTTTATTCTAAGTCGGGGTGACTAAGCAAAATAAGTAAGTAAAATTGTGGTACGTTGAACAGAGGTAATGCTAGGGAAAAAAACAAAGCAGCGGAGGATGCTATGAAATATCTTGAGAAGAAGTTGGAAATTGTAGAGATTCTAGAAAGGGAGGCTTCAATTTACTCACTTTACTTACTTTTAAGGACAGAGCCAAAAATACGTGAGCATGCTGGCTATGCAGATGTCCAGGGAAGATTATTCCAAGCAAAAAGAGTAGCAAGTGCAGAGACCCTGAGTCGGGGCATGCCCAGCCCATCCACTGAACACCAAGAAGAGTAGTGTTGCTGGAGGGGAAGCAGGGTGAAGTCAGAGGCAAAAGCAGGGAAGATCCTGTAGGGCCTTGGAGATTAAGGCCTTGGAGATCATGGCCCTTTTATTTTAAGTAAAATGCAAAGCCATTGGAGAGCTCAAGCATAACAGTGACATGATCAGATTTATGTTCTAGCAGTCATCCTGCTGCTGTGATGAAAATATACAGAAGCGGGGCAAGGGTGGAAGCTTTAGCAATAGAAAGCATGGTAGCCATTGCTGTGGGGTAAAACTGCTGAATCCTGTATATATTTTAAAGGGGAGCTGGCAGGATTTGTTACTGGACCAAATGGGGAGTATGCAAGATGGGAGAAAAGGATGAGTCCAAGGTTTTGGCTCAGGCAGATAGAGGAATGGAGCTGCCATTGAGTGAGAGGAGAGAGACCATAGGATGCCCCGTATGAGATGCACATTGCACATCCAAATGAACAACCGGGCAGGCCATGAGGTAGGTTCTCAGGACTACTCCCTCAGGTTATTAAACCTGGAGAATAGATGAGATCACCTAACCGATGAGTATAGATAGAGAAGTCCAAGGACAGAGCTCCAACATTAAGATCAGAAGGAAGAGAAGCCAACAAGATGGATGAAGAAGGAGTGACAATACAGCAGGATTAAAAACCAGTGTGTCCTGGGAGCTAAGGGGCAAAGTAGTCAAATGCATCAAATGTTGCTGCCAGGTCAGGAAAGGAAGGACAGAGAGGCGGCCAGTGGGCTGAGTGATGTTGGAGGTCATTGAGGATCTTGAAGAGGGCAGTTTCAGCGGGGCCATGAGGGTGAGAACAGGATAGGAGTGAGTCCAAAGCAGAAGAGAGAAGAGAAATGGGGACACTGTTCTTCCAAGGAGGTTTGCTCTGAAGGGAAAGAGATAAATGCGAAAGTAGCTGCAAAGGGTCAGTAGCTGGGCAAGATGGGTGTTATTTTCACCATGTGACTTGATGATCAAAACGCCTCGATGGATAGAAACAAATCGACCAAGTTACAAAATTTGTACACGGTGAAAGCCAGTTATTATGATCCCAGAGCTCATCTTCCTAACCTACACTCCACAGCAAAGGGATGAATGAAAGCAAGCCATTCACATATCAGTCGATGGGAACCAGCACCAGCCTACACCAAGCACAGCCAAAGTAAAGTTGTAAATGCTTCCAGAGAACAAGCTATTTACAATTTCCTATGTGCTACCTCTCACATCTAGAGCCTTTTCATGTTATTTTAACTGTAATTCTAAGAGGAAGAAAATGAGTTATAATTTTGCTACAAATGTTCTCTTCACATTGGTGAGAGTGGCTGCCAGGCTTACCCTTGCAAGGAAGCCCAAACTTCTCATCTGGCAAGGATATTTGGTCATCTACTGCTTTGTGGCGAGTTTTGCAGACTTTGGGGCACCTGGGTGGCTCAGTCATTAAGCGTCTGCCTTCGGCTCAGGTCATGATCCCAGGGTCCTGGGATCGAGCCCCACATCGGGCTCCCTCTCCACAGGAAGTCTGCTTCTCCCTCTCCGCACCCCCTGCTTGTGTTCCCTCTCTGGCTGTGTCTCTCTCTGCCAGAAAAATTAAAAATATATATATATATTTAAAATAAAAAAAAAGTTTTGCAGACTCTTATCTTATATTCTTCTTATTTTTATTTATTTTTAAAAGATTTTTAAAATTTATTTGAGAGACAGAACACAAGCAGGGTGAGCGGAAAGCAGAGGGAGAGGAAGAAGCAAGGCTCCCTGCTGAGCAGGGAGCGCCTCGAGGGGCTCCATCCCAGGACCCTGGGATCATGACCTGAGCCCAAGGCAGACACTTAACCCACTGAGCCACCCAGGTGCCCCTACTCTTATTTTTTAAAGTGAGTTCTGAATTGGAACCAAGAGTTCTGCCTTTATTTCTGTACCTAATGAGCTGGGTGACCAGTGGGCTTCACTCATTCTTCAAAGGTGACCAAGTCCTCACCTATGAAACAAGACAACTAGACAAGTTTGTCCCACTCTAAAAACTATAGCGTTCTGTCGGTGTATTTTGAAATTCCTTAACTCATTGGAATCAAGGACTGTGACCTTCAAGCTGAAAGCCCCGGGGCACAGAGCGCCTGGTGGCCCTCAAAAAACCTGTGGGTCAACTGATGTGTGTGGTCTGGAATGCGGACACTCAATTAATATACTTTGTTGCATATGCATTTTCCTTTTCATACTCAACACATCTTGACGTGATCATTCTGCTATGTTTAAAATAAAAAGCAATGTGCTCCTTGTCAGTGTCGTCCCTTCCAGAAACCAATCTCTTGGGACATCACTGATCACCGCCTCTCCCTCCCCATCTGCCACATTCCTAACTAGCCAGAAAAGCATTATAAACTCAGCAACCTCAACGTTTAAAGAACGCCTTTAAAAAATCACTGTGAATGTTTCGAGCAACAGTGTCCAGCAACCAAAGGAGTGGGGAGGAGTGAGGGGCCCCTGTTGGGACTCGCCCGGCTATCTGCCCCCCACATGGATCACCCACTAGGGGACACCCCCCCCCGGGCCTCTCGAGTCCCCGCACGCTCCGCCGCCGCGGAGCCTCCCAAAGCCAGAGCCCAGGACCCCACGCCAGGACGGAGGAGGCCCGGCCGGTACCTGGCGGGTAATACCGGAGCAGGAGGCTCTTAAGCTTCATTTTCTCCTTCCCGGGCCCCCGGCCAACGCTCTTCGTAGCCATGGAAACGGCCAAACAGCTGCGGGGCTTCGGTGCGCATGCGCGAGCTTCCAGGGCGCGGAGCTGGGCGTGCAGGCTTCCGGGGTGCGGTCTGCGGCGCGGGCGACCCCGGGAGGGTTGGGGGGCGTCGGCCCGGCGAGGCGCGGCCAGGGAACACGCCCCGCCCCTGCCGGCGCCTACACCTGCCTGCTTGTTCGCAGGGGCGGACGGGGGCTCCAGGGCGCGTCGCTGAAGAGAGCGTTGCCACCCTCGCTCCTTCTGCACCGTCGGTGCCTGGGCCGGGCAGGGACGGGGTGGCGGGGGCCTCGCGTCCCCAATCAGGGTGACCTCACAAGGGGGGAGGCGCGGCCGGGGAGGGCGAGGTGCGGGCCGCTCCCACTGTGGCCCATTGAGTTCCCAGGGAGGAGAGACGGGAGAAAAATCCCCTCCGGGTCACCATTCCCTGCCTCTCCTCCAGCCCTGTCCCTGTCCCCACAAGAGAATTAGAACCACAACGTAAGAGGCTACATTTCCTGACGCTGTGCGGTACGCTGCGCTTGGCGCCTTATACACCTGTAGCTGTAGAGACTAACAGAGGTTTGAGATGTGCACCTTTTCTTCCCGCCCCCTCTCACGACGGATGGGACAACCCGGAATCAGAAAAAGTGAGACAACCCTCCTCTCCCCAGCTAGCGAGCCGCGGAGGCGGGATGGGAAGGCAGGTGTGTCAGAAGCCTGTCACCTGGAGCCCACACGGTACTGTCCACCCAGGGTTTAAGGCTTTCCGGACATTTTTGTGGCCTGTTCTGTTTCTTGCCAGAATCGGTTCTTTGCCTGCCAAGTCCAGTTCCCGTGAGGAAGACGGGCCGGCCGGGAAGAATCAGTGGGGCCAGACTGTCCATTTCCTTTAAGGACTTTGGCCTAAATTCCAAAGTCGGAATTTCCCCAAAGGTAAGCGCTTCCTCTGTGGTCATCACAACTGTGGGCCACGTCCACTCATCGCTTCCATGCCCCTGTACCTAAAAGTTTTCCTTGAGTTCTTACAATTCCTCCAAATTGACTCACTTATTTTACCTCACGTTTTTAAATGCAAACTTGAAAGGAAATTATTGTTAATCCTGTAAATTAGAATTTTACCCAATTTTTGATGAGGAGCAGCAGGTAACTGTAAAAATAAACATGATTTTTAAAATGCTATTGAATGAACCTACACTATTGCCTACCAGAGACTATGAACGAAAGGCCTTCCCTTTCTTACCAAAAAAAAAAAAAAGTAGGAAAAATCAACTATTTGAAATTTTCAAGACAGCCTAGCACCCAACTGAGCCTTTCTACTTCATGTACTCAGAAGTTTGGAGAAATCACTGAAATGGGAGAGCCTCTGCTATGGTGTGAAACAATTAAGCCTAATACAAATGGGAAGACATAAAAATCATAGCTTCCCACGCTTGGGAAACAGAAAAACAGACAAAATCTAAGATTCCTTCTAGCTCAAAGTCTCCCCTAATCATTAAGACTCTGGAAGAGGTTTAAGTGGGGAAGGGCAAAGAGGTCATCTATAGAAACAAGGACGTCTTGGGGCTCCTGAGTGGCTCAGTTAAGTGTTGGACTCTTGGTTTCCCCTCAGGTCATGATCTCCGGGTCATGCATGATCTCGGGGTCATGGGATCGAGCCCCACCTTGGGCTCCTGCTCATCGTGAAGTAGGCTTGATATTCTCTCCCTCTCCTTCTGCCCCTCCCTCAGCTCTCTCTCTCTCTCTCAAATAAAATAAATAAAATCTTAAAAAAAAGAAAGAAGGAAGTCTTTAGTAGATTTTGTTCACCCATTTACTGTTTATGCTTGTGACATTTTAAATGAGGCCTTTGAAAGAATAGTAACTTTACAATGGAGAAAACCAGTAGACACCATTTAACCACTGGGATCGAAGTTTACATCCCCAATGTAGGGACAAACTGACATTCATACACCTCCTAATACAATCCAATGACAAGAACACAGCAATTCTCTGGAATTCCTGCCTGCAAAGCATTACCTGTCTCTAATCATGAGGAAACATGAGGACAACCCAAATTAAAGAAATTGTACAAAATAACTGTCAAGGTCAAGAAAAAAAAACAACAATGAAAACTGCTTCAGATTAAAGGACACTAAAGACATAGAACAATTAAATGCACTGAGTGATCCTGGGTCCTGAACCAGGAAGAAAATAAGCTGTAAAGGACATGATTGAGACAATTGGGTGAGACATTGTGGTTTAGATTATATTGATATTATATCAATATTAAGTTTCCTGATTTTGATCATTGCACTGTAGTTATATAAGACAATGTCCTTGTTCTTAGAAAAAAAAACTGATTTATTTAGAGATAAAGGGGTATTTTATCTGCAATCAACTCTCAAATGGTTTTGAAAATTTTTGTTTATGTGTAGGTGTGTGTGTGTGTGTGTGTGCACGCACGTGCATGTGTGTGTTTGGATATGTGGACGAATAAGAAACAATAAAGCCACTGAGAAAAAAAAAAATGTTAAATCCAGCTAAGCAAAGGGCCCCTTTTGAGAAGTTCCTTGTCCTATTCTTGCAACTTCTCCAAAAGTTTGAAATTACTGCAAAATAAAAAGTGGCCTTTGTTTTCCACAGAACAAGCCAGGCTTCAGAATCTTCCAGGATATAGATAACAACCACAGAACCATCTGGCTCCACTTTTGTTAAGAGCGCTCCAAGTTCAAGTTCACTCCCTGCTTCACCCCTAATTTCACCTACAACTTCCTCTAGTTATGAGACCAAGAGCCTCCACCACTGTTACCTATCTATCCTCCACCACTCCCTCCATTTCCAGGAGTTCCTGAACTTCCTAAGTGGCTCTTGTCTTTCTGTTCCAGGTAAAGGATTGCCCCTACTCCCTTGAACCAAACTTTAACAGGTTGTCCTTTTGCTTATTAAAAAAAGAATTCCAGCTCTGCAGCTTTTGACATCCTTCTCTTGACTCAAAGAGTTTAAGCCAAGTTCTCCCACATAAGTTAGAGAACTGCCTCACCATCTCCATGTCACATCCAGAGCCCTCTTTACAGACTCTAGGGCACAGGTCCTTGGTGTTGAAGTCCCATCTTCCCACAGCCCATGCCCACCAGGGGTCAGCAGCCCTCACCTCTGTCTTAACTTGAGAGTCATTTATCCAGATGTGGAAGCACCCTGACTGTCCCAACGTTCTCTCACCGTTTCTCCCTAACACCTAGATACTCTTTGCTGATAGGATTCCTAGTATACTGACTTGACAGCCCAGAATCCTGTCACAGGTACCCAATGTAAGTCCCCCCACCCCCCTTTTTGGGAGACAGTAGGCTTGTATGCAAATGAAGTGGTGATCCAAAGAGAAGCAAGTGAAGTTCATGAGTGTGGGCAGATTTCTCTTTTGGCCTTGGCTTACATTGAGGTGAAAGCTATGCTTAATTGACTCAGCATTTGCTCATTCCTGGAAGGTGCTGCATGACTCTCTCAACCTGAGTAAATGTCTATTTCGTGCTAACTTACCCCCAGTGCAGAGCCATTAGCCATAAATGATGTACAGAAATCTACAAAAACAAAACTCCTACATTGCCCAGGTGATGGGTGCTCATCTCAGTGTCTGGCAGACTTGGTATGACTTCCTCACAGGACTACTTTAGAGACCTTTCTAAAAGTTGTATCATACTTTTTCATCAATTCCTGCCATTCTGTGTTGATTTGACCATTGACCCACTAGAGGAATAATCGGCATTCATAATGGATTTGTATATATAAAAGTAACATTTGACTCTGGGTTTCTTCCTGCTGACACTTGCCTTGAACAACCAGAAACTTAAAAAAAAAAAAAAAAAGAATTAGTAGCATTAACTTTACTCCCCAAACTAATTCTGTATGGTGGATTGAACCCATACTGGGTTTCCATTCTCAGTGTGTCCCTGGACCAGCAGCATCAGTCTCACCTGGGAACTTGCTAGAAATGTAAATTCTTGCCCCACCCTACTGCCTACAGAATCAGAAATGCTGGTAGCGAATACCCAACAATCCATGTTTGAACAAGTTTTCTGGTGATTCTGGTGAACAATAAAGTTTGAAAACCACTCAGTATATATGGTATAATATGTGACAATGGCTTGGCCAAGACTGAGTGAAGGTGGGCACTCTCCCCCTACCATCAGGCCTTTTATGTATTCTGAAGTCTTCCCTGATCATCAGGGACAGTAAGCTGCTCGCTCAGTCTATCCGAGGATGTGAAGAGAACCCAGAAACAGTGTGGGAAGAAACTGGAATTCTCTACATAACTGGGTTTTGGAGTCTCCGATGTGCTGAGGGACACCAGTGGATACCAGAGTGTGAAGGAAGGCCGGGGGTGGAGGAATGTCTACAAGTGGGAGAGGGAAAGAAGGAGGGAAGGAAGGCCCGAGGGAGGGAGCCAGGAGTCAGCCTGGAGGATCTGGCTCAGCACTGAGGTGAGACCAATGGGCAGGAATGCAGTTCCAGCAGGACATGGTGGTTCCCATTTGACCCAGTTCCTCCTGGAAAGAGCCATGGCATCAATGGGAGACTATAATCACTAGCTTTGGGGGCACCCATTGAAAGCAGTACATAGAAAAGAGAGGTACAGTTGCCTCCTGGAAAGCAGGTACAGAGAATGAGATCTGAATGTTCAGAGACGGGCAGGAGAGGTCAGCTGTGCCTCCCAGGTCATGGGATCCCAGTACAGCAACCCCAGAGGAGCCGCATCCGGGCTTTTGAAACTTCTTCCCGTTTCTGCCTCCGCATCCCTGAAGGACTTGTGGAGTACCTGATCTCATCTGGGACCAGAAAACCAGTGGCGCCAGGGGCCACTAATTGATTTACTAAGTATATATAGAGGGCCTACCAGTGCTAGGCATGTTTCAGGTACAAAGGATCTAATTCTGAAAACAGTAATTTGGGGGAAGTCATTCCTAGAAAGGATCAAATTTCAGGTGGGTTTGAAACAATTGTGTTTATGGAGTGGGGGGCATGTCCCTAAGTAGGAGGACTGCATTTATGATCAATGAGGGACTGCTCCTGGGGCAAGCAGGCCACATGAACAGGGCTGGTCCACAGTAGCTTCTGCCACTAAGAGCAGCATGCCTGACCTGAGACCTCGCTCTGCCACGTACCAGACATGTGCTCTTAGGCAAGATCCCTAACCCCTAAGGCTTCAGTTTCCTCATCAGAAAGATAAGAATGATCCCAGCATCAAGTTAATGGGGTTGTTATCTCTAAGTCTGGCTTGTTCAGAAACACTCTGTAAGTATCAAGGTTGGTGATGACAGTGATATGCATTTATTTTCCTAAGGTTGTTTGTTTGAAATTGGGGAAGGGTGTGTGCATATGGCTCCCATTCAAATTGATAATCTAGATCAACAATTACTCTGATAACCCCATACAGGTAATTTGGAGTCCTTTGTATGATACCTAACAGTAGATACACTTTTCTAGTTATGTTTGTATTAATATAATTAGTATAAATATTGAAACGAGTTTGCATTCCTTAAGACATAACTACTTTGTCTGTAGATCCAAATAGACTTGTCTTCTTAAACAAATGGCCTGTGAGGACTTAGAAGGGGGAAGAGGGTTCTAGATCTTAACAACTCTAGAGATTGTCCAGAGAAGAATAAAGGTGTGTAAGGACTTGAGAATGTTCGAACAAGGGGAGTTGCCATGGGCATCACACCACCTTCTGTGCCTGGCACACAGTGGGTCCTCCATTAGTGTTTGATGCTCAAGAATTTGGAGGATCCATTTGGAAGAGGAAGTAACTGATTATGCGCAGGTAGAAGGCAGGGTTGAGAGAGCCGGATCCCCAGAGACAGATTTCAGCTCAATGCAAAGAACTTTGTCCCCGTGTGTCCAGTAATGGGCTAGGCTGTCTCAAAAAGTACTGAGGATTTCCCAGCACGGGAAGTGTTTTAGCTGAAGCAGTTTCACCAGCTGCCAGGATGACTGCAGAACACAGTATTGATTGGATGAAAGCCAAAACTAGATAAGAGGTCTGATTTCCCTTTTGATGCTGTAGTTCCTTGATTTTATACTGCCTGTGTGTTTTCCCAAGACAGTAGGTGCGGGCAGGTGAATGACGGTGGACTGGGAGTTGGAAGTTCCAATCCTGGCCTTGCCATCAGTTACCTTTGAGCAAGTCACTTGTCCTCACCTGGGGTCCCTCATCTGCAAATCATCTTTCATTCCGTTCAGCTCCAGGATAACCTGGCCAACTTATTCAGGCTCTGGGCTTCCATTCTGTCATTCCTTCCACCTGATAGGCCTCCCACTTCATCAGCTCTAAAGTCGTACCAGACTCTAATTACCTTTGCCACATGCTCAGTTCAACTGTACGGTGTGGCTGTGGGTTTCACATCAGGACTAAGGCGATTCCTGCCTCAGGTCCCCATTCACAAGACTGTACCTGGCCACTTTCCAGCAAATTCAGATGAATCCAGGGATTCCTGTGGAAGCCATTTCATGTATAAAACCTCATTGCATTCAGAACTGTTGTTTTCTTTGCCCTCCTCAAAGAGAGTTTATTCTGAACTCCCCATAGCCACTTATCATCATGGCTTGTGGAGAAAGGCCCAGAATTCTCAGTCACGGTTACCATGGGTCCTGCCCTCCTACTTTGCAAACCGCCCCCTACTTGCCAGGGTTGCTCCCTGCCCCCCTCGCTGCAGCCAGGTGCTGAGATGTGACTATGTCTTGCTCTGGATTGCAGCTGGACAGTCTATGCATCACATATGCATTTTCTCCTCTAGGCCAGCAGACCCTGGAAGGCTCTCTACCTTCCATGTCCCAGTCATGGATCCTGAAAATTTTCAAATATCTAGACAGGCCAATTTGACCATGAGAAACAAGAGGGCTCTCTCTAACCCACATTGGGCTGCCATTTCTACCCAATTTCCACCCATTGCAGTAATGAAGGAAAGTTTCTTTGCAAGGCTTGTCGGATTCTAGTATTATCTCACAGAAGGGTGGTATCATTCTTCTTCTTCCTGAACCTCAAAACGCCAAAGGAGTTCTCTGTCAGCCTTCCACATCTTATAACAAACCATCTCCGTCTTTCCTCTGTCTACCCAGATGAAAGGGTCCACTTCCTAAATATGCCGGTGAAGGGAGTTGGTTTCAAGTCAGGGCGCTGGTACCCTCTGCCCGCCAGACTCGTGAAGCACCCAAGGGCAGACAATGCCCAGCAAGTGCTTCATACACGGCCACCACTAGCACAATCCATGCCTTTGCGCAGATTATGAAAAGGTTATCTCCTCTGGGTTGGAGAACCACAAATGATGCCCCTTCCCCACCCTAGGGCTCCAGGGCCAGGCTTAATGGGGGCACTCCCAGAGCCCGCTGACCCAGGCTGGGCATGGGCCAGGTTTCTCTGCACTCTTCCTCCATGGCGGGGCTTGGGGTGCTGCAGAGACTGCCCGCAGTCCTCCGTTCACGCCCAGGGGAGTGTGGATCCTTACAACGCTGCTCACACAAGAGCTTTGACCCACCTAAACTTCCCGGTGTGGCTCATACTCTACAGAAGTGCATTTGCCTGCAAGTTGCTTTTGGTTGCAAAAGAAGTGGGGAGTGCGCGCGGGGCGGGGGCGGGGGAGGGGGCACGGAGATAGTGTAATGTGATTAGATTAGACTTGCCAAAGAGTCAACCTTTTTTTTTTTAAGATTTTATTTATTTATTTATTTGAGAGAGAGAGAAAGAGAGAAAGCACAAGCAGGGGGAGCAGCAGAGGGAGAGAGAAAAAAGCAGACTCCCCACGGAGCAGGGAGCCGGATGCAGGGCTCGATCGCAGGGCTCGATCCCAGGACTCTGGGATCATGACCTTAGCGGAAGGAAGACACTTAACCAACTGAGCCACCCAGGCACCCAAGACTCAAAGTTTTGATGTTGTTGACGACTGTGTCCCTTTTAGGGAGGCATCCTGGCCTAGAAAGGATGAAAACTGAGTTAAAGGAGTTTTGAAGTTGAATGCCGGCTCTGACGCTTAGAGCAGGGTCACTTTTAGAGCCTCTAGCTTCCTTCACTTACAGTGGGGATAATGTTAGTATCTCTCTCCTGGGGTTCTTGTGCAGATTAATGATGAAAATATAAGAGGGGCACTTATTGCCCTTTAAATCTTTAGGCACCTAAAATTGTTTTTCCTTAAATATTATCATCCTGCAGTTATGTGCTTCTACAACCGAATTATCTAACTCTACAATGCATACATGCACAATATATCTAACCAGGTATTCAAAGCGTCACTTTGAGGGATTTTTACAAACCACTTATGGTTATTTAGCTGCCCATTGGCAGTAGGGGGCAGCAGTGTAGGTAGGTTTCTTATGAGCCATAATGACGCCTGTTGCCTTTCAAAGTCCAGAGCCCATGTTGTTGGGCAACGGAGTACACACTCTTGCAGAGTACACTCCTTTCTTCTGCCTTCCAGAAACCTGTCTTTGAAGGCCATTCCCTGGGTATACCAAAACGGTACACAAGACTGATTCTTGTTTATCTTTTTGTAATTTTGGATTTATTTGTTGAGATTTTGTCATTTAAATGTGTGTTTCTCTTTGCATTGAAAGAATGTTCAATATTGATGAGCTAGAGTTGTTGTTTTCTATTGCGTTTCACTTTACTTATGTGTTAGTGTTGTATTCTTAGCCACAATTTAATATATTTAAGAGAAACAAAAAATCAGTTATTGAATATGTAATAAGACAATGATCATGCTACGTGACAAAGCTGTAAGAAATCAAAACATGTGGTTTGCACAGCCCTGCTAATGACACACAAATATGCTAGCTCTGATAACAGTAATAATTAATTAACATTGACTGAGCGCTTACTTTGTGGCAGACATTGGGTTAAGTGTATTAGACAAATTATGACCTGATTCAGTCTTTACAAAACCTCTAGAAAGCGAGGACCATTGTCCCCATTTTACAGATGAGAAACTGAGACTCTGAGAGGATAAGGTAGATTAAGCCTCCTTCTCTGGGTGTACAGCCGTTTTATTTTTTTTTTAAGTTGTATTTATTTATTTTAGGGCGGGGGGGTTGGGGAGAAGGGGCAGAGCGGGGAGAGAGAGAGTTTTAAACAGATTCCCCACTGATCAGGCCTCGATCTCACGACTCTGAGATCACGACCTGAGCCAAAATCAAGAGTGGGGCTCAATCGACTGCACCACCCAGGCGCCCCCTGTGTATAGCCATTTTAAATATTTATCTTATTTAACCAACTTTTTTGCTTGTCTTTTTACTCTACATTTTTTATGTAAAAAGAAAACTACAATTCCATTTCCTCCTGCCTTTCCTTTAAAGAATGTAGCACCTTCCCCACGAAGGAAGAACTACTTCCCTGAGATTGAGTCTGTGCGGACTCAAGAGCCGCAGTCCCTGCGGGACTGTGATGTCTGACACACTCTAAGATGACCACAGTGTGGCTCTCTGTCAACCAGGATTGTGACTACACTCCGTGCATGGTTGCTAACAGGTGGTATTTCAAAATGGAAAAGAGAAAAAATCAAACTGCCCTCACTATGTCTTATTTGCCATGGGAATATATACAAAAATACATTCAACAATAAAGAATTTGAGACCCATGATTCTATAGCCATTGCTGTTGTCATTCTTTCCTTCAGGGCTTAAATCCCCTGGACTGCCCGACATCTCAGAGTAGCAATATTTGTGAGTAATGACTGGAAGGTGTAGCAGAGCCAACCTCCCTGCTCTACCATAAGTGGGGGGGTCCAAACTTCTTCTCCCTCCCTTCTCTTTCTGTGACCCCATCAGCACTCCCTTCTCTTTCAAAGCTTCTTTGGCTTTCTCCTGCCTTTCTGATCTATTTCGCTCTCTCTTATTTCAGTCCCACATTGCTGTCTTCAACTGGACCTATGTTAACAGCATCCTTCTCCCACACCAGCTCCTCTTCAGACACTTGAAAGACTTCCCTTCCTCTTCTTCCTCATGTTGAATCAGCCAATAAGTCTTTTTACTTCCCAGACTCTTACATGGCTTCTTTGGCAGCCCTGGCAGGAAAAGGCTCACTCAGCTCTGTTTCATGCCCCCGGTGGATGGCCTCGTGCCTGCTGGAGGCTGCAGATCGCCTCTGAGCCAAGCCGGCTTCCACGGGGCCCTGACTTCCACCAAACAGGTGGCGCCTGGGCCATCGGGGAGCAGATCAGCATCCTTGATGTGCTGCAGCTGCCAAGCTCAGTCCCTCGGTCATGGAAGCAGCAGTTTTTCTGCGGCTTCAGCAGAGTTTTCCACATTGGGTCTCTGGCTTCGTGGATGTTGGAAAGCAGAGTGCGGGCCATCCAGCATGCCCCACAGTACTGTGTCCTCCACGGCCACCCGCTCTATGCTGGTGTCCCAATTCCCTGCTTTCTGACCGTGGCGGAGCTGGCCACACACTTGCTTCACCAGCTCTGCGGTGTTGTTTTGATCGCCCTGCCTGAAGTCTCCGCTCAAAATCTGTTCTTCTAGCCCTCCAGTGACTTGGAGAACTTCTTATTCCCCGTTTTAATGATTTGTGTTCAAAATAAAGTCCTGCCTGATCATTAATTGGTAAGAAAAGTGACTGGAGACAACACACCGTCAAAGATAGGCATCTGGGACTGGATGTCCGACCTGGTTGGGGCAGTAGCCACTGCAGGATGAAATATTGGGAGTCCGTAGCACGGAGGGACTTTGTGCATCCCCCCGGCCCACGAGATCATGCTGGTTCGCTAGGTAATGACACCACGCTGTTAAGATGGGGCGAGCAAGCAGTAGCAGGATACCCTGCCATGACCCATCGATGCAAGTGGTTCAAAGATAAATTCTGTTAAACGCAAGGATCTGTCACCTTACAGATGTTTGTGGGAGACCAGTATTCTCAAGGTTGTTGGGATATAAGCTTCAAAGAGAAAAATAAGATGTTGCACCCTGCCCCCCACCCAGTTACAAGGCAAAAAGCCTGGTGGGAATATTAGGACACTTTGAGTTGAAAGTCTCAGCTCATTTACTGAGTAACTTCAAGGCTGCTGACTTGGAGCAAGACTGAGCAAAGGAGGGCTCTCAATTCCTCCGGGTAGCACTGGAAATAGCGCCGCCTCTTGGTGCTTAAGTATCAAAGCATGTTCAGGACGATGAATAGAGCCTACGGAGAGCCTTGAAGGAAACATCACTGGGTTTCAAAGCAAACCATGCCCTCTTCTTTAAGTACATCTTCTTTAGAAAAATAGTGCTTGGCTTGCTATGGAGCCCTAGCAGAGACTAAACCCCTGACCAAAAAACCAGTTGGCCTTGTGCATGGAGGTGCCCATCCTGAACTGGATGTTGTCAGTCTCATCAAGCTATAAAATCAGGTGGAACCAGCAGCACACTATCAACAAGGGGAGTACACTTACGGAATCCAGTGGGAGCAGATCCTGAAGGAATAAATCAGTTGCATGAACAAAGTTCATGCCCCTAGAGTGTCCATCCTCCTACACCGACATCTTTCCTTCTGCCCGCACCTCTGGCCATGTAAGGAGCCCACCAGTCTGCTGAGGAAGGCAAAAATTTAAACATCATTTAAATGCGGCTTCATAAGTTACAAGTGGACAGCTGCAAAGTCACAGTCCCACTTCGAAGTAACTCACAAGGACAGTGGAGAATGAAAAACCGTGCTCGGGACAGAACTTGAAACAGCGCGTCTGAAAGTCCACTTTGCATGGAATGGGAAGGAGGGTCTGGTGTGTGAGCAGCTGCTATAACTTGGAAAAAGGTTCAGGGACTTGGAAAGAAAAAGTTGGAATTCGGTGACAAGGAAGTCTAGAGAAGAGGAGGGTGGAGGAGAGAGGCATCTCAGAACGGGACCGGAATGTGAGAGTATTCGTTATGTCCATGTGAGTGCTTACCAAAGACACAGCCCACCCCCAGAGCAAAGGTTCTTGATGATCAAGAAAAGAAAGTAAACCCACTCTGGAGCTGCCAGTGAGTCTCCTGCCCACCGACCCCACGTTTTGTTTCATGGGCGGTGAGTGAAGTGCCTGTAGAGGCAGGGATGAAGGTAAGGGATGAAGACAGGATTTCTTCTCACCACTGGGCTTGCCTGCCCACTGCCCCTGTTGGGTGTCCAAATCATCCACAGCGGCAACCAGCCTTGAATCCCATTCTTGTACCACACCCCGAGGACCAGGCTGACACCATCCGAAGGTTGAATATAGTGAAACTTCTTGTCACAGAGGGGACAGGAAGTTGCCCTCAGTGGAAAAGACCCTTAGGCTGCATAAGCATTCTTCTCTGCTTCCCAGGCTCCTTCCTGCAACACAATCTGCCTTACACATTGCTCCACCACAGAATTCACAGGCTGAAATCCTAATGCCCAACGTGATGGTATCAGGACAGGAGACCTTTGGGAGGTGATTAGGTCATGAGGGTGGGAGCCTTCATGAATAAGATTAACGCACTTACAAAAAGAGGCATTACAAAAAGAGGAAGCTCCCCGACCCCTTTCCCCATGTGAGGACACAGCAATAGGTCCTCTGTGACCTGAAAGAGGGCCCTCATCTGACTTATGCTGGTGCTCTGATCTCGGACTTCCAGCCTCCAGAAATAAATAAATAAGAGAAATAAATGAGAAATAAATTTTTACTGTGTATAAGCTGCCCGGTTGTAGTATTTTGTTATAGTAGCCTGAACAGGCTAAGAAATCATCATGATATCTAACAGTGTTGCTTCTGAGCAAAAAATCATGTCCATGCACAAGAATTGAGGCAGTCAAAGCGTTCCCTGCTCTTACCACCACCTTGCCACCTGGCAGCAACTGGCCTGTGGACACTCAGTTCTAGCACCAGGTGGAAAGCAACACTTGGTTTGATTGGGGTGTGTTGTTCCTGATATGGTTATTTGCTTTGAGTCAACAACCATACTGGGTGCTGATTCTCTCATAGTCAGAATGTGTTATTCTGAGATCCAAAGGATGGAAATGAGAGTAGAATCTCCTAACATCGCATCTAATAATTCACTTATAAAAATTCACTTATCATCTTTGTAACTCTTATTCGACTGGTTTAGAAGTCTGAGATCCCAAGGGCAAGATTATTCCACCATTGGACAAAACTATATTCCCATGACCACGAACTGCCCCTTTTGGGTTCCTTGTGTCCCTGGATAAACAGGTCAAAGAAAAACAGGGTCACCACAATGACTAAGGGGATCAGACTGGTTATCAAGGGGAAATGGAGTTCCTGTTAAACTAGGTAAATGATGGGAGAATATTCTGCAAACCAAGCAATCCTGTGGAAAGGCTCTATATCATGCATTGTCAAGTGGTAAATGTCAATGGATGACCATGAGAACCCACATAAAAGGACCTCCCAAAGTTTCATGCCCTTCAAGAATGAAGTTTCAGTTACTGCCTGAATAAAGAACCCTAACCTGCTGAGAGGCTGGGGGAGGCAAAGGGAGCCCAGAACTGGCAGTGGAGTTCAGAAGATTGAAATAACAAATAATGAATAAAGTCAGACAGTCGGTTGCAGAAATGAACACTGCGGAAGGTAAGGTGCTCCTGCTCTCCATGCTGTAGAGAAGCTTCCCCCTCCTGGGCTGCTGGGTGGCTCAGTTGGTTAAGTGTCTGCTTTCGGCTCAGGTCATGATCCCAGAGTCCTGGGATCGAGCCCCGCATTGGGCTCCCTGCTCGACAGGAAGCCTGTTTCTCCCTCTGCCCCTGCTTGTGTTCCTTCTCCTGCTGTCTCGCTCTCTGTCAAATAAATAAATAAAAATCTTTAAAATAAAAATTAAAAAAAAAAAAGAAGAAGCAGCTTCCTCCTCCCTCCCCTTTCCGTCTGTTTTACACAGGGCTTGGTTATGATTTTGCCAGTAGGTTATAGTAAAACAACCGAGGCTGAGATTGAACTGAAATGGGAAAGACACTCACGCAGAGACGATTGCTGACGCTGGGTAACATTGGACGTCTCCATTTTGGGGAATGGTATCATGACAATAATGAGGGCATTTTTTGTTGCTGTTGTTGTGGTTTGAAAGTTTACGTGTGGGAAGAAGGGTATCTGTGGGTGTTGAGTAGCCAAAGGTGTGGTCGGCAAGCATTGGCTATGGGGTCCTTCTAGTCCATTCCATCCTTGGGTTGGATCAGGCCTTACTGCAAGCTGGAGGCTGTTCTAGAAACCAAGACTGCGTCTCCCAGACATCCTTCTAGCACACATTTTCCATGTGATCTCGCCACCCTAGCCCTCCCTCAGAAAGACTAGGGGAAGGGGTGTTTAAACCCTGACGTAGGCTATGTTCTCAGCTGCAATGGAAAGGTGCGAGGTGTTAGAGTCAGAGGACTGGGAGCTTGAATCCCTGCTCGACTCCCCAAACCTGACCTTCCCAGAGCTGAATCTCAGCATCCTGTGTATATAATGATAACCCCTCCCTGGAAGGATTATCATGAGAAGTGAGATCATGAGTGTAAACCACCTAATACAGTACCTGGCACACATCACCAACTATGGTTCCTCATCCCTTAACAACTGACAGATCTGTTTGGCAGTTTGGCAACTGGTCATGTCTTTTCCAGAAATATAATGAGTAAAAAAAAATGTACAACATTGTAGGAACGGTAAGCAAAGAATTCATGATATTATCTAATAGGGCATGGAGCCAGGGGAAATATCACACCAATCTGATTTCTTTTTAGAGGTAGAAAGTTATCTGGGCAAAAGCCCCCTTTAGAATGCAGGGTTAATATCCCATTAAAACTTCTGGACTGCATCACGGCTTCAGCAGAGATGTTCGTTAAGTAGTTTACAGATGGTAGAACTGTGTTCTTGTGTGGCCCCCTGCTTCCTCTACCATCTTGATTTATTTCCCTCTTGGAGCAGAAAGTGCTATTTAATACGTGGCAATTGTCGAGAGTAATATTTTTTTAGTCCTTTCCAAGTGAAAGTTCCTAAAATACGTTGTTACGTGCTCTCCGCTTTCATGTTAAAGCAGAACTATCTGAAATGCTTGTTCTCAGAATTCACTCACAATGTTAACCTCCAGAAGTGAAAAGAATAAAAATTCAAGCTGCGTTTCTTCACAGTGGAAACCACCACTTTTGAAACAGTGAAGTGAAGTTAGCTTTCTGGGCTGGTTGTCCTGCCAATGTTATTGTTCTAGAAATGTGGGTACCTGATAAACCAGAGCAGAACAAGAAAGCTATTCATTGTTGAGTGACAAAACATACAATATGTGATATATTGATGGTATAACCTGCTTAGTACTTCCCATACCGAAGGGGGAGAAAAGTTCACCTTTAAGAACTGGCTTACAGGAGAGAAGAAATCTATTTTCTCTTTTATTTAAATACTTCTATTCTTCTAACTCAACCAAAAATACAAAAATGATGAGCAGATATTTTGATATATGCCTACATAAATATGGTGCTTAGATATTGTTTAGTACAGGTACTAATTTCACCCATTTATTAGTGGGTGATAGGAAGGAGGTAAAAGGGAAGAACGGGGGATAAAAGAGAGAAAAGTCACAGAAACAGATGGTTAATGACAAGGAAAGAGGAGGCATTAAAAATAGACAAAGAGGGAGGGAAATATATTGGGCATATGAGAAAGGGGAGAAAAAGAAGGAAAGGGAGAGACAGAGGTTGGCTCTAAAATATAAAAGGAAACATCATGCTAAGTAATCTGAATCCAAATTCTAGGTCCCAGGAACAAGTGATCATGAGTATAGGCATGAAGCTGTCCATTTCTCTTTCCTCCCTCCTTGACAAGTCTGTGGGTTCACCACCATGTCCCTCATGCCTAGCCTGAGGACAGTAAACCCTTGTTCACTAATTGAATGAGGGTCAGGAATCGTCACAGAAGGTCACTTGCAAAGACTTTGAAAGGTACCCCTGTCCCCAGGCATGGTTCAGCCTATCTTGGTTCTTTCCAGGAATAAAGAATTCACTTCTCAAAGCAGAGAGTGTTCTAATGGGATAAACCCTCAGTCTGTATCCACCCGCAGTCCGGCCCTGGAAACAAGACTTGCAGGGTCTAATCAATCTTCTACAAGACAGCACACTGCAGCTGGTTCTCTGTGCCCTTCAAGGTCACCTTGAATCCCTGCTGTTCCTCACACCCTCTTCTCATCTCCTTTTCCAAGTACAGCTCATTCTCTGCATGTGGTGTGAACAACACAAAGGAAAGGGGCTGCTACCTCCCTCATTCTAGATCCCGAGTCTAATGCTGTACCTTCAATTCAAATGATTTTCTTTGGGCAGCCACGTGGAAATAGGAACAGTTCACCATGGGAGAGCAGTCTAGTTCACCTGCCTTATACTACATAACAGTTTCCTTCCCCTTCTGTGGGTACAAAGCTCAGGGAAATTATTCAAACAGGGTAAGGGCATTTGTCTTTGCCTCAGCTTCAGCTGCCTTCATGTACCAATTCTCTTTCCCACCAGGGATGCTCTGGAGCATTCTTTTCCTTCCTTGCCTGCCCTTCACAAGGGTCCCCCTGGACTCATGCTAATTGCCAAGGTGTTACAAGCTTTTACAATAGCTGCCCTCTTTAACCATCTTCCCCCCAACCATTTCCCTGCTGAGCTTCCTCCTCCTTCAGAGCATTCTGGGGAAGAGGGCAAGTGCAGAGCCACACTGCCTCATGATTCAGCTGAATGAATCCAGGCAACTGAATTAACCCTTATTCTCCCTCTTGTAAAACAAGGAAAATACTAGTGCCAACTTCCTGGTATCCTTGTGAGATACAGTAATACATGTAAACCCCTAGAACAGGACTAGGCATTCAGGAAGTGTTCAGAAAGCACTGGCTTCTATTACAAGGCTTTCTCTGGTTCTGCCTCCTTAAAAAAGCCCACGTGATTTATAAAGTCACACCAAGGAATAGTGGACTATTGGCTACAAGTGTCATGTGTGGGATTCCTTAATATTGGGCTCGTGAAATAGTATGCAAAATTTTGTGGATACAAGCATTTTCCCCCTGTTATTCTCAACTCTGGCAGCACATTAGAATCTTCTGGAAAGCTTTTAAAACTATAGATGCCTGGGCTTCCTCCTGCACCAGATATTCTGTTATAAGTAGTCTGGGGTAGGGCTCAGGCATTTCTTCCTAAGTAAATATACTTCTGGGCATCGGCGAGAACCACTGTTGCATATAGTAAGGTCCTTAATTAGAATGGGCACCAGATCATTTTGTGGTTTAAAAGTCAACAACAAAACAAAACCATATGTCAAACATATCCTTTCCAAAACTGAACTAAGTGCCTGAACATTTCTAAAACTGTAGAGGTGATTCTGATACGCTCTGGAGAACCACTGGCCAGAAAATTTTCCTCACATTTCCAAATGTCATGAAGAAAGGTTGACTCCCAACAGACGTCCGAGATGTGGTTTCTCTCAGGGATGAGGTTTTCCCCCATCCAGACCTTTATCTGGACCCAGATGCTTGCATTCAGCTCCCTGGCAGCCAGCCCTGGGTGGAAGTGGTCACCGGAAAGGGAGGGATCCCTGGAGCCTCTGGCTCTTTCTTTCCCAATTGGGCAAATCACCAAACAGAGCCACTTCCATCCCTGAGAATGAGAAAAATCAGGAGAAATGGCTGGAACCACGAGGTCCTTTCTTTATCTTTATCCAGGATATTTTAAATGGAGAGAAATCGCCTGAAGAAAGTTGTTTCTATTTCTGTCAACATACGCATCTAAGAACAGATTTTCAGGAATAACTGATAAACATTACATCCAGGAAGAAGTAGGATATTGTCACCTCATTTCACACCACTTCAAATATAAATGTGCAAATTGACAAGCTTGTATAAAGGAAAAATACACTAAAATAAAATAAAATGTTATGTTGTTCTTTATTTTTATGTATCTACATGCTTTAATATATTCTCTTTTCAAAAAGACATTCAGGTATCAACAGAACTTTACTTCCTGTGCTTTCTGGCAGGAGTTTCCACTACTCTGAAATTATTCTTCCCATATTAATGATGTGAAAATGTCCTTTTTTTAATGAAATGGTGGCATGTTTACTTGTTCATTAGTCTAATGATTTTGCTTTGAAAAATAAAGAATGGGTAACTGTTAGTCAACACCCCTTCATTGTGAATCCCCCACGTCTTTTTTAAGACCAATCTGTGAAATCCCAGAGTCTGGGAAACCAGTGGTTTCTACAAAGTGCTCCCCAAAGTACTTAAACAGTATTCGAATATACAAAGAATACAGAGTACTGAAACAATATACAAATAGTAGGTGTGGGGTGGAGCTCTTAACAAGTGTCCCAGATGGGTTTTGCTTATGGAAATCTGACAACCAAACTAGAGATATTGCATTTTTTTTAAGATTTATTCATTTATTTTAGAGAGAGACAGAGAGCACCTGCGAGCTGGGGGGGGCGAAGGGGAGAGAGAGAGAATCTCAAGGAAACTCCCCACTGAACATGGAGCTCGATTCCCACAACCCTGAGATCATGACCTGAGCCGAAATCAAGAGTCAGACACTTAAGCCACTCAGGCTCCCTTGAGATATTGCATTTTTAGAAAGGAAATTTCTTTACCCAAATAGATTATAACTAGTGACACACCATAATGAAAGGAGGGACAAAATGATTAAATTGGGTGGGGGGAAGTGAGGACTAGTGAATTTGAAAAGTGTTCCTTTGGAATAATTAATGAACAAAACAGGGACGACTATGTTAGATAAATGATGGATGGATGGATGGGTGGGTGGGTGGATGGATGATGGATGGATGGATGCATGATGGATGGATGGATGGATGGATGGATGGATGGATGATGGACGGATGGATGGGTGGGTGGATGGATGGATGATGGATGGATGGATGGATGCATGATGGATGGATGGATGGATGGATAGGTAGGTGGATGGATGATGGATGGATGGATGCATGATGGATGGATGGATGGATGGATAGGTAGGTGGATGGATGATGGATGGATGGATGGATGATGGATGGATGGATGATGGAGAAAAGAATGGGGGCTAGAAACAGGAAGACTAGAAAGATTTTGGAAGAGGGAGACAAGAAAATGAAGAGGAGGAGGAAAAGACGAGAAATATAAGAGAGTGTATAAATAGCGTGGAGGAAAGAACACCGAGAACTACTCTCCAAGTGACACTCCTCATGTCCTCAGTTTCCTCATCTGAAAACAAGCAAATTAGTTCCAATTATCACTAATATCCTCCCCGGTGTTGGCATTCTGGGTGTCTAAGGGATAAACAAGGAAGGCAGAAAAGGAAGAAAAACAGAGGAAAAGAGGTTCAGTAGTTCCAAACTGTTAGGCTACGTATTAATTCCTGTAACAAATTAGCACAATCCCAGTGACTTAAAACATAAATTTACTTCCTTACTGTTCTGGAAGCCAGAGCCCTAAAATCAAGGCAGCCCTCCTGTGCAGTTCTCACACAAGCTTTGATTCAGAGACATGGGCTCCTTTCATGTTTCGGCTCTACCTTCTTCTGTTTGTGACCCCCAAAACTGCCTTGGGGGTACAGTGGGCAGATTTAGCAAATAAAAATACAAGATGTTTTATTAATTTTGAATATCAGATAAACAGCACATAATATTTTTAGTGTAAGTATGTCCCAAATATTGCACGGAACATAATAATGCTAAAAAACATAAATTGCTTATCCAAAATTCAAACTTAAGTGGTTGGCCTCTATTTTATCTGGCAACCTTCCTCGGGCGATCATACCCATTTCAACCAGGAAGATGGGGAAATGAGCAGATAATCATGCTCCCAGGGGAGTTTATGGTCCAGGCCAAGATGAAAGTTTGTTCATCAGTGAGCAGCTTCCCACGTTAGACCTACACTCAGACCAGTTTCTTCTCCATCATTCTGCCAGAGGCTCTGGTCCCTTCTAACCTGCTTCAAACGTCGAATCTGAGCATATTACCAATCTTTACAATCCTCACAAACTCCTTCATGTTGCCTGGGAGTCCCTGCCCCCAACCTCCTCTGCAGCCTCAGTTAGTACTCACGCCTCCTCAATTACCTAACTGCCAACACACGGTCTTCCTTCAGCCCCTCATAGAAATCTCTGAGCCCAAATGGGGTTTATCCGCACTTCCATGATCACTCAGAGAAGAAGAAATGTCACAATCAAAAGGCTGAATGTCTTCTAAGTTAACACCCAGGACCAGGCCAGGAGGGGCTGCAAGTAAGTCCTCTTACTATCTTGTGAATTTCCACTTTCTTTCCAATTCTCTGTGGATTCAGAGTCCAGGGTCTCCGGCTGGCTCAGGCAATTTTCATGAGCATCTCCAAAAAGTTAGAAAAGAAACTGAATATGAAAAATAGTGCCAAATATGAAGTTGTTTAAGGGAGGGTGGTTTTTTAGGCTTCCGCTTTAAAAAAAAAAATGGTCTGACCCAGTTTTCAACTAGGTCAAGATGTGGTAGACTGAGTTAAATCATGAAAGGCACAAATTACCCTAGAGCAGAGGAAGATTTTTGTGAGGTCACTTCCTATCTGCTCCTTTAGCTTGAATGGAACTTGCCTTTCCAGTTGAGGGAGTGTCATGCCCCCAGGAAAAGTGAACTCATGATTTTCCCACCATCCTCCCGAGGGTGAGGAGGATCTCCATTCCTTCCAGTTTTAATGAGTTGGAGTGACCCCCAAATGTTTGGCTTTGTGGTGTGTTTCATCTTCCTTCTTTTCTGTCCCCTTTTTTCTTTTTTCTTAGCAAAGTAAGAAGTAGGGACACCAGAAACTTGGAAAAAATCTAACCATTTTCATCCTTTTTCCCTTCTATATTTTTTCTAGTATTATAACTCGTAAATATTTTTTGTCCCGTGTCCCTGATCATTTCCCTCAGCATCTACAAATGAGTAAATTAATCAGATTTTATGACCATTCCTGTTTTGGGTTTTTTTTTTCCTAAAGGTTTTTCCATTACTTGGCTTTTTTGATCTTTGAAATGTGAGCCCCCTTGATTTCCTGTAAATGTTTGTTCTTTTAAAAAATAAGCCTAATTTTATTCTTGCTCCGTGAACTTTTAATTTTCTCATTCCCATTAGACATGTCTGATCAATTTCTCTTCTTTTCTGTTAAAACTTTGTCAATTCTCTTTCATGTATCTTTCCCCTTCCTGCGGCGGAGAGCAAATGGAGTTTATCAACCCTCCTCTCTCTCTCACTGTAGCCCTTCCTTGTACTTTTAGATTTTATTCCTTTCATATATTTTCTCTCAGATTTCCTCCTGACTCATTCCCTACCCTATTTTCTCCTTTGTGTTTATGCCTCAATTTTCCCTTCTAAGTTTTCCTTGGTTTCCTCTTTTCTTCTTTAGGTCTTTCTGTTCTTGCTTCCTAATAAGAATGCCCTTAACAAATACACAGTATATTGAGTAATTATTTTTTAAAAAACCTGGGTCAGCACTCCCCAAAACTTCATGTATCCTTTTTTATCACACACACGGCTTCCTCCCTCCTGAAAATAACTGTTATTCTTGCCCTAAATGTTAATCACTTCCTCGTTCTTCGTTAGAGTTTTCCCACCTTTGTGTGCCTCCTTAAACAACAAAGTTTCATTTTTCCTGATTTCGAATTTTATAGAAAGGGGATCTTCCCATGGACAGAGCATAAAGATCTCTCTCTTTTGTCTTCTTTCTTGCATTCAGGGTTGTGTTTAAGATTCCAGGCTATGGTGTTTAGCTGTAGCTGGCTTATTTTCCCTTCTCTCCAGATTTCTATCACATGAGACATTCCGCAATTTATTCATTACAAAGTTGATGAACCAGTTTGGAGCAACTGTAAACATTGCTGTTGAAAACATTCTTGTACACGAATCCTGGCACACGTGTGTATGCATTTCTCCAGGTCAGGAATGAGAAAGAATCGCTGAGTCACAGAGCATGCTTGTGCTCAGCTTTGGTAGGAAGTGCCATATTCTCCCTCAAAGAGGTGATAGCAATTTACATTCCCACTGGCAATCTATGGAAATTTCTTTTGATTCAGAGCCTCGCCTTCTTTGCCCATCTGATGGGCAGAGATGGGCATTTTCATCTCTAAATGCCCAGAGCTACCCAAATGACTGGTTTATAGAATGTGTTCCCATGCATGTATTAATTCATAAAACTCCCTTATGCTTATGATTCATTACAGATTTATTCTGTGTCTGAAAACTTTCCAAGGATCTACCTGAGGAGAACTTGGGTGAAGTGTGCATGGATGACACCTCCTCCGGAAATTTCTTTTTTTTTAACATGTAACAAGGTTTGCTTCACCAATACTGCTGGTATATGGGATGAAGTTTGTATAAGCCTTTATAGTGAGCAGGGTGAAGGAAGCTGTGGTATACATCCCATGCCAATGCCTTCAGCCCTAAGATAAAGGACGGACAGCACCATTGAGTCTCCACATTCCTGAGCTCAAGAGGGGCCTTTCCATCCTGCCTTTCCATTCCAGCACTTCTGAGATCAAGAGATCTGGGCTTTCCAGGGACTTTCTGTGGAGTTCTGCTACCTCTTGAGGCAGGATGCAAGCAGAATAGCTCGTTTCTACCTATGTCATGGGACCCCTTCTGAAACTCCCCCCTTCCTGTCAATTAATAGATGCCCACCAGTAAATTTTCTACAATTACAAGGTTTTTTTTTTAATTTAAATTCAATTAGCCAAAATATAGTACAAGTCTTTATGGATTGATTTCTTTAATTAAAAGATGCAAACAAACAAACAAAAAAGATGCAAACGGAGACATTTGGGACAGGACCAAAATTGTGTCTTCATACTTTTCTGGAGATCATTTACTGGAGAGATGGTAGAAGTGAGATGGAGTGAAGTTTAAACATGTTAAAGAACTGCCATCCTAAACATATGTTCAGGGATTGTATTTTAATACCAGCGAAATATTGCTAGTAAAAATTTCTCCATTTAAAAACAAACGTCTCCTTTAATTTAGATGTTAATTGAATGTATGAGTTAATGCTCTATAGCTTTTTAAATGACTTTTGGTTAGGGCATCTGTGAGAAGCCAGTTTAAAATTCTCATTTTCAAATCTCTCCCACCTTTAATATTTCTTCTATTGGACAATGAGGGTTTAAAAAGGTTCTTCAAGTTGAAGGTTAAGTACATGACTATCAGAGAAGTTATGTCAGGGTTTCCTCAAAAGTTGATAGGAAAAGAGAATGTCATTAGAAAATTTTTGTGAATTGTTGTAACACTCTCAGAAAATGATGTTTGAGATACATGAAAAGAAGGACTCTCCAGGCTTCCCCCCATCCCATTATCTGCCCCTCCACCTTCATCAAATTCCTTCCTAATTGATGAATAAGTCCTTCGTAGTGAATTATAGTTATGAATCAATGGAACATAAAAGAGATTAAAACTTCACGCAAAATGATTACATTTGTCCTTACAGTCAGCCATACTGTTTTTTTAAAGTCAAGAATAAGCAACTTTTTGCAAAAGGGGGAAGTCATCACTAAGGGGGAAAAGCACATGATCAAGTGGCAGGGGCATTGTAGAAAAGAAAGCATTGGGACGGAAATCTCACAGTTCACACTCTAGAATCTTCTTGGTATATACTTGGACAAGCTCCCTGAGCCTCATTTTCTATACTTATAAAAACTGCTAAATTAAATAATACCTAAAATCACATGCAGGCTTTAATTTCCTTGATGGGTTGATACTGAGTCCCCAGCATTAATAAAGAAATAAAACTTTTTAAAAAATCAGGAAAAAACCATAATATTTTACACGCTCAAAAGATAAAACTACACAACAGTAACAAAATCCACTGCACACTTACTGGAATAGCTAAAAAAGTTTTTTTTTTTAATGACAACATTTAATACTGACAAGGATGTGGAATTCTCCTACATGGTTGGAGGGAGTTTAAAATGTTATAATCATTTCAGAAAAAAAACATGGCCCTTCCTTATAAGGCTAAATAAACATTTAGCCTCTGATCCAGAATTCCACTCCTACTTAACTTATCCAATAGAAATGAAAATGTATGCCCACAAAAAGACTTTACAAGAATATTTATAGCAGCTTTCTTTGTAAAACCCCACACTGGAAACAGCTTAGATGTCCATCAATAGGTGAGTGGATAAAGAAACTGTGGTATAGCTATACAAAGAAATATTACTCAGTAATAAAAAAGAAATGAAGTATTAATACATACTTCAATATGGATGAATCCCAAAACCTTTCAGAGTAAAAGAAATCAAACACAAAAGAGAATATATCTTGATAACAGTTTGGATTCTTCAAACGTATCCATGTGTTAAAACCTAAGGAATGGTACATTTAAGATTTGTGCTTTTTTTCCCCATGTAAATTGCCTTAAAAAAACTTGAGTATTGGAAACAAATATCCAAACATAGTTCTTGATATACAGGCTGGAATGGTTGGGAGTGGAGTGTACTAATGTCTGCAAGTTATTTCAAATGCATCAAAAATAGGTCAGATTGATGGATGGAGATGGACAAATAGTGTTAAATGTTAATCATGGTATCTAGTTAGTGGGTATACGGGTGTTCACTATACTTTTCTTGTTTCAACTTTTCTATATAAAAGTGCTAGGGAAACAAAGAAAAAGAAAAAGAAAAAGGAAACAATGCACCTAATTATTTGTCAAATTGATAACAACGTAGAGAAAAATATTTATTTCAAGTGATTTTGAACATAGCAGTCTATATAAACTTAGTGGGATATAGTCTATGCAGACCTAAAAAGAAATTATAAACTTCATTTATTGGTTTTATTGTTAATAACAACATTGCCACTATTTTGAAACTATTTCATATATACTGTAAGATAAAGCAAGTAAATATACTGTTATTGTCAGGAGCCAAGATTGACAGTGTAAAAAGAGAGACCAAAACTAAAATCCAAGAAGTTAAGTATAAACTCTGCAATATTAATTACAATGGCAAAATGTAATATTTAATTGAAAATATCAATGGGAACTCATATATTTTTAGAAATATACTCCCTGGTTCTTTTCCCCTGGAAGATGTTCGAAGCAGGACACCCAGTTACAATCAGTACCTTAGAACAAAGGTCTTGGTTTCTGTAGACTCCTCCTACTTCCCCAGACATAACTATGATTTCCTGGAGAAATAGCAGATTCCAGTTCTGAGGGAGAGAAAGTGCAAAATAAGCCTGGGACATCTTGTTGCTGAAAGCAAGGAATGTTCAAAGATCAGTGGTTACATATCAAACACACAGGGGTCAAATGTTAGGACTGCGGGCTCCATAAATACTAAGTGATTGAGACACACTGAATAAATAAAAATCCACACTATTGGCAGTATCTATCATACCAAAGCATTACTCTGAAAATTAATACCTTTTTGGGAAAATCATCCCCATGTGCTGAGGAATAGCTCTTCTTTACAGAAGAATTCCAGCCAATAATATAGAAGGAATAATAGGAGATTTACAACCCTCGAAGAAATAATTGATTCATGAAGGATCATCAGCGGATGTAAAACTATGTAAATTACACTGGGGATATTGACATGACATGATGCCAAAAGTGTCACCCCACAGATTGCTTACTATTTACAAAGAGAGATACCTCCTTTACAAGAGAGAGATGTCTGTCACCATCTGAGCCAAGTGACCAAATTAGCATCACTAATTGTGGGACAAAATGGCATTATGTGCATTGTGAAGGGAAGCATATGATGTTAACCTCACCTATGAAATCAGGGCAGAAAATTTTACCTGAATCTAATCAGCTTTCACACTTCACTCCCAGTCTACAGGGAATATGGAGGAGAGAGAATAGAAGGACAGTGAAATTAAAAGAAACAATCGTCAAATGCAGAACGTGCAATTTTATGAAACCATCATTCAAACAATCAATATGATTTAAGAAAAAAAAGTAAATGGAGCAGGTCTGGCATAAATGTTTGATCAAAAGATTTAAATCAGCAAGCACAATGTGTAAACCTTTGTTGGAAACGAACCTGAAAGAAAAAAATAACCAAGAAAGCTATGTGGAGCACAATTTGGGGGAAGTATAACATGGATTAGGCACTAGGTGTATTATAAAATGATTGTTAATTTTATTAAGTGTGATAATTGACCTATTGATTATGGAGGAGAATTTCACTGTTTTAGGAGATGCCTGCTAAATTCTTATGATATGATAGCACGATATCTGCAACTTACTTTGAATAATTCAACTCAATAATTCAAGAGAAAGAGACAGACAGACAGATTGAAACAGAGCAAGAGAACAATATGGCAAAATGTTTGTAAATGTCAAAACAAGTTATTCCATACATGGTGTTCATACTAGCCTTCCAACCTTTCTATATATTTGAAAATTTTTATAATAAAAATGTTAATAAAAGGAAGGAATCTTAATGAATAAAATAATCTTTAAAAACTCATAATAGAGAATATAATTTAAAATAACATAGTATCAAATATATTTAAAATAATATTATTGAACATGCTAAACATAGTCTGTGATTCCATCCACAGTGAGCAACACAGCACACCTGGTGTCTGGTCCTGCTCTCCTCTACACTATGCCACTCCCTGCAGCCAAAAAGATCAAGTCATATTATTCACCCTTCCGTGGTTCAGAGTCAAATCCCAAGTTCCCTTCCATGTCTCCTGACATCCTCCTGTTCGTATTCCCCACGATGGTCAGACAAGTGACTTTGCTTTACTTGATGGAAATGCCTTCGTACAGGCCATGTGTTCTCCTACGTGCTGGATATCAGAGATGGGCCCCCTCAGCCTGCCCTCTACCTTCCTTCTTGTAATCGGAGAGGTTGGAAAACTAAAGCCACATTTTCCAAACCCCTTTCGGCTAGGTTGCTAGCTGTGACAGGATTGGCCTAATAGATGTACTTGGTCAAGATTTGGAAAGCGGAAATAAGGCAGGGCCATCCTTATTTACATGGCCCTTCTATGGTTTGTACTCCCTGGCAAAGCCACGGAATCATGAGGTTTGTGAGCCTTTGCCAGCATTCCACATCCATCTCTAGCTTGAAAGGTAAGAAGTTATTGGTGCCCCTTGATGAGGCTTCCTATTCCCTGGGTTGCAGCCCTGGGTACATATTTTCCAGCTTCTAGAAAGTCTAGAGGTGGCTGAAGTGGAGACAGCCCAGTCACTAACAGCAGTGGGTGATTTTAATCGATATTCTCGATTCCCACAGTGGGTCGATTCCTTTTGGTTCTTGAATTATTCCCGGAGACCCAACTTTGAATGCATTCTGTCAGCCCTTCCAATAATGGTTTAAGACCTGATTTCCTGTATTACAACCTTTTTTGATCAAAATACCTATAGTGGTTTTTATCATCTGCACTGAACTCAGACTGATAAAGTTTTCTGATTCTGAGAAACATGCATCCTGAAATATAAGCTATTTTGAAATAACAGGAACTTATGTTTGGGCAGGGATTCCAAAATCTGGAACATCAAACCACCTTGGACACTTGAGAGAAAAAAAACAGATTACCAGACTCCACCCTATAGTATAAGAATCTCTCTAGGTGGAGCCTAGCATGTATTTTTAAAGTCTCTCCAGGTAATTATGATGCAGCCTGCCTAACACGGAAATCCAGGGCCAGGTATGTAGGATTTTAAGGTGTTAAGGTTTGTAGACATCATGAGGTCAGTGTTCCATTTGGTGCAAGAATCTCCATGCTGACATTCTGATATTTCCAAACTTTCCTGTCCTACAGATTACGTTATTGTCTTCGGTAGTTTATCAGCCCAGCAGGAACTCTCTCTGTTAGGAGAAGCCAGCTCTGCAGGAAGAATGAAGTAACTTCTTTCAAAACCATTCAATAAAGGAAATGCCCAGGTTAAACTATGACTTAAAAATCCACGTTTTACTTTATAGAATATAAAGTAAACTTATAACGGCATATGGTGCTCTACCAAGCTCTTAAAAAAATATATTTTTGTTAGCTGAAAGCACATTCCAGATATTGTTAATATACCAAACAGGATCTCAAAGTAGTATATCATAGATTCATGGAATTGCAAGATATAAGATTAGAAGCAATCTTAAAGATGACTATTTTATTTATTTTAAAGATTTTTTTTTTTAATTTGAGAGAGCGAGCGAGCATGAGCGGGGGCAGTGGGGGTGGGGGCACCAGGCAGAGGGAGAAGCAGACTCCCCGCTGAGCAGGGAGCCCGATGTGGGGCTCCATCCCAGGACTCCAGGATCATAACCTGAGCCGAAGGCAGAAGCTCAACTGAATGAGACACCCAGGTGCCCCTAAAGATAATTATTTTAAAACAGGGACCTAGAGTGGAAGGCACAACTTAAAAATAATGACATTTTTTTACAGTGACCTCAGAGGCCTTTACTTTCGTCTTTTACTCAGTTATGACCTTAAGCAAAGAGCAATGTATTTAATTCATTCAGGCCTCTTTTCAAATAAATGACAGTTTATGTTCACTTCCCTACTTAATCATTCTTTCGTTTTTCCTGGGGTCTCACTTTGAGATGTTCACTAGCCTTGCCCTTCTGTGGATCCGACTCCAACCTCAGCAGTTGGAGAGTTGATCAAAAATGGACAAGAAAGCCGAGCAAAACAAAATAACAGAAACTTAGCAGAAATCTGTAATTTTGGAAAACACAAGTGATTACGGGTATGTGTACAATGAACTTAAGTCAGAAAGCAAAGGTGGAAGAGCAAGTTTCCTCTAACATCACCTCCGAGAACCTGAGAAATAATTGAGAATGGACGCCGGTCTGCTTCCAATATTCCAAATCTGATAGTGACTTGGGGGTGCATGCCATCTGCTGAGGACAGAGGAAGACCACAGCTGTGCCCAAATTCCTTGTAATTTCTTAGCCCTCTTTTGGGTATGTACTGCATTGAGTTCTCTGAAAATTAAAGACTTGATGTTAAAGAAAATCACAGGTTTATGGTGTTGTAAATGAGCAGGCAAATTCATAATCATTTATTAACTTGGCAGGTATTTCCTGGGGACCTAGCATGTGACAGTCACTCTGTTGAGCTCTGGGATAGAGTAGTGAACAGGGTCCTAGTTTTCTGGATATGATACATGTGCCTGGAATGCTACCAATAATCTGATGGTCTCATTCTCTTCAGTAGCAGCCTCACCTCCTGCTGACCATGTAATCCCTGTCGCCATGGTGGACATGTCCAACATGGCACCACCTTGAAGCAGGGAGTGACCTGACTCCACTGTGTAGGGAAAGAAAGCTCCCTCATTTCCTTCAGATGAAGAAGGCCAACCCTTGGGGAAGATAGCAAAATTTTCCTTGCTTTAATCAACATTTCCTTAATCAACCTCCCAGTTTAGAGACCTTTTAAGATAGGACTCCTCTAGGGGTGCCTGGGTGGTGCAGTCGGTTGAGTGACCAACTCTTGGTTTCAGCTCAGGTCATGATCACAGGGTGGTGAAATTGAGCCCCGTCTCGGGCTCTGTGCTCAGCACGGAGTCTGCCTGGGATTCTCTGTCATCCCTCTTCCTCTGCCCCTCCCCCATGCTCTCTCTCTCTCTCTCTCCAATAAATAAATAAATCTTAAAAAAAAAAAAAGATAAGACTCCTCTGGGCTGACCTTAACCTCCACAGAGATAAACAGATCTGTTCCCTTACTCACGGACTTTTTCCAGAAGCCAAATTCACTTGATTGTGAGAATCCGCTGAGCACTTGTAGAAATAAGAGATTCTTGGACCTCACTCTAGACTTAATAAAGCAGAATCTCTAGAAATTTCTATTCTTAACAAGTAAGAGATAAAATCAGGTGGCTATTTCTATTCTATTTCCATTTTTAAGTAAGTCCAGATATTTTCCAGTGGAGAATTTTTCAAAAAGAAAATGTTAAGAAAAAACACAAAATTTACCCCTTATTTCAAAGCCTGGCATTAAGAAAAATAATCAAACTGGTGTTTCTCTTTTCATTTTTTCTATGAATATGCATATATATTTTTATAACAAGATATCATACAATAAATACTGTTTCTTTTCTTGCAGATTTTCTTTGTCCATATGCACATATACTGTGAACACATTGCCTGATTAGTATTTTACAGAAATAATTTCATTTAACTATTATGTATTGAGAATCTCCTCTAAGCAGTCACTGTTTTAAGTGTTGGAGATGCAGAAGGGAGCAAGTAGAAAGAAATCTGTGAAGCAATGAGCTTCTATTACAATAGCAGAAGATGTTCAAGAAACCAGCCAACTGATACATAACTGAATAAATACTTACAGTTAGTGCCAGTGGCAGGAATGATAATATTTGGGTGTCTACGAGGTGCTGAGAATTGTTCCAAGTATAAATTCATTTAATCCTTTTAGCAACTCTATAGGCAAGCACCAGAATTACCCCCACTTTATAAATGTGAAAACAGAAGTCCCAACAGCTTGCCAGAGTATCTAAGTATTTACAAGGTGCTATGAAATAAGTAAGTAGGAAGACCAGCTTAAATCAGATGGCCAGAAGTGGGGGCGACCCATCGTGAGGTTTTGTTAGGCCCGGCCAAGAATTGAAGCCTGTTGATAGATTGAAAGAAAAGGTAGCAGGGCGCCTGGGTGGCTCAGTCGATTAAGCAACTGCCTTCAGCTCAGGTCATGACCCCAGGACTCTGGGATCGAGCCTCACATCAGGCTCCCTGCTCCCCAGGGAACCTGCTTCTCTCTCTCTCTCCCTCTGCCTGCCGCTCCCCCTGCTTGTGCTCTCTCTCTCACTATCTCTCTCTCTGTTAAATCAATCAGTCAATCAATCAATCTTTTAATAAAAAAAAAGAAACAAAAAGAAAAGGTAGGAACCAAGAAATTCGAGACATGCATGAGATTAAAGCAAGCAGGTGTCAGAAAATGGGATTAGGTAGCAAGAAGAGAGGCAGCTATGCTCAGAGAGGGGGCAGCCCAGCCTGCCCAGGTCACCCCATGTTGTTGGGGGGTTTCTGGTTTGGTTTTGGGAAGACGATATTTTTAACCCGCTTTGTTGTAAAGCGGAAAACACTCCTTCACTGAAACTGACATTTCCACCTAGGCTGACTCACCCGCAGGCAGGTTTCGCACCTGAAGATTGTCAAGCCGATTTGTAGAGTAAAGGAGGGAGTGGGGCAGGCCGGGGCAGGCCCAGACAAAGTCAGCACCCAGCTGAGTGGCATGCTGGGGACAGGAAGACGCAGGTGGTGAGGGCAAACTCTGCCCAGGGAGCCTTGGGGGTGGACACTGGGGAAACGGAATTCTTTCAAGTGGTGAAACACAGCGTCTGAGCCAGGGGAGACCGCACCCGCTGTGCTGAAGCCAGGGAGCCACTGGAATGATGACAAACTGCCCATCTAATGAGAAAGAAAAAGCCCAGCACTGTGACCTGCAACTGGCACTGCCCACATCACAACGGGAGCTTACTGATTTCTTGAAGGAATTAACTTTTTAAGTCATTTTGATACCAAAAAGAAAGTCTATAGTCTAACATGGTGATACTTCCTAAAATAGCAGAGCCTATAGAGGACTATGAATCCAAGAAAGAACCAGAAAAAGAACCAACATTAAGAAGCATCAAACACAATGGGGGGGGGGGGGGGGCAGTGCGCCAGGGTGGCTCAGTCAGTTGAGCATTGGACTCTTGATTTCAGCTCAGGTCTTGATCTTAGGGTCGTGAGATCAAGCCCCACGTCTCTGCTTAAGATCCTCTCTCTCCCTTGCCCTCTGTCCCTCCCCCACTCTCTCTCCAAAATAAATTAATAACTCTTAAAAAAAAAAAGCATCAAACACCACAGGTGCTGCTCTCTTCATTGACACAGAAACAGCTTTATGTCTGATGCCTGCAACGGAATGTGAGACCAACTGATTCCATCGTATCTCACAAGACTGTAAATTCCTTAATTCCTTTGACCCTCAGGTTCTCTATCGCAAAATGGACACAAAAATACTGCCTAACTCATGTTTAAATGAGGTAATACATCGGCAATCTTAGCAGGTGATATTAGCACAGAGGCTTAGATATTATTGATGACATGACTGTGACCACAACCCAAACCCTTACATTCATCTGCCCTTTCTCAGACTTCTCATGCCCCCACTCCAGTACTGTTGTGTGCCTCCAACTCATCTCCATGATGTCCCCCTCTGGCCTCTTCTGGCAATTCCTTCCTGTCCTTCCATCTTTCCCTCCTCTAGCTCCTTCCCTCAGGTGAAACCTGAGTCAATGGCAAGAACATCATTGCCCCTATGGTCTTCTCAAGACAAGCACAAGTTTAGGAGCAGATGGGAGACCAGCACTCCTGTGCTTCCATGATGGAACTTCTCCATTCCTACCCCCCTTCCCCATCACCCGCTTTGAAATACATGCATGTCATTAGCCCATGCACTCCCCCCATCCCCAGCTGTCAGGTGAAGGTCTTGATCAATTCTTCACATTCTGTGAAGGCTTGGGCACAAGCCCAGTCTCCCCTTTCACACCTGATGCTGGCATCTGTTCAGGCAACTTTATGGCGACGTGGCACAATGTCACTTATAAAATGTCCCCCTCCTCAAATCAAGCTTCAACTCAGCCTCTATTTATAACTCAGAGTTAGGGAACATGCTAAATCACAGCATACGAATGCACATCAACAAAACCCAGAAGATGAAAAACTACAGAACACATTCCCTGGTTTCTCCAAAACATAAATCGCAAAGGTGAGGGGGGTAAGAAACATAGATTAGAAGTAAAAAAGAAACAAATCAAACAAATGCAGTGTGTGGGCCTTATCTAGAGTTTCTTCTTTTTTTTTTTTTTAAAGACTTTATTCATTTGAGAGAGAGAGAGAGACAGAGCACAAGCAAGGGGAGAGGCAGAGAGAGAGGGAGAAGCAGATGCCCCGCTGAGCTGAGAGCACAACGTGGAGCTCAGTCCCGGGACCTGGAGATCATGACCTGAGCTGAAGGCAGATGCTGAACCATTTCAGCCAACCATGTGCCCCCTTATCTGGATTTTCATTCAAACAAATTCAACAGCAAGTATATGCATAAACAAGTAAAAACAACTTTTGGGGGGAAACAAACAGGGATTTTTTTTTTCAAATAGGGATATTTTAACACTGACTGGTTATTTGGTGATATTAGGGAATCAGTGCTGATCTTTAAATCTATGATAATGAAAGCGTTCTTGCGTTTTAATTAAATATTTACAGACCGAGTACTTTGGTATCTGGGAATTGCTTCAGAGTAACTCAGGGGGTGTGTAAGGGGGGAAATAATGAGTTGTGTGTTATAGGGTGTAACAAGATGGCCATTGGTTGGTTGAAGCTGTGTGACAGGGGGGAGGGGCGGGGAGGGGGTACTTGTATGATGCTCTGTTTTGGTATTTTGGTCTTTTTCTAAAGATTTATGCACCTGTCTTTCTACCCGGGCTTTCACTGAGTTCTCGCCATTCCTCATCTTACTCACTGCTGCTCTCCCTACTACTTCTACTTCTGTTTTCCTCCCCACATCCCTTTCCCCCTGCTTGGACTTTGTCACAGTTTCCCCAGTGTTCCCCTGTTCAAGTTCAAACTACTAGACTTGGTTGAGGTAACAGTTTCACTTCACCTGCAACTACTCCACCCCACCCCTACTCCTTGCATACTTTCCAGTTCATCCAGTTTGCCAAACTGGTGGCACAGTTGACATTTTGGATGGGGCAATTCTTCATTGTGCAGGATGATCCTGTCCATTCTGATAGGTTTAGCATCCCTGCCCCCTGCCCACTAAATACCCCTAGTACCTCACCTTCAGACATTATGAGAACTGAAATGTGCCCCCAGATATTTCCAAACACCTCCTGCTTTTCCAGCTGGGTGGTTCCTACTGGCAACTAATACCTCAGCTCAAATATGGAACTATACACTATTGTCATCCCCATAGTTCAAGAACATCGAATATTGGCGATTTAATATGATTCAACCAAGTATTCTTTCCTTCTGCAAGCCCTCACTACTGATGCCCTACAGAACTCTGTGATTCTCTTTATCCAAGTGCTTACACCATGTGTGGTAAAAGCTGATCATCTTGTCGCCTCCGTCTCACCTCACTGTTCAGCCCTAATTACCTGGGAGTAAAGACCAAGTCCTAATTTATCTCTTGGTATCACAAGCTTCACTTGGCTCAGTACCTGGCACATAATAGGTACTAAACCCATGTTCAATGAATAAACAAACAGGTTATTGAGCATACTTTCCCTGATGACTCAGTGTTACTATTCCTGGGCATAGAGTTGACTTCTGGGCTGATTGGGCCACTTACAGCTCTTGGCTCTACACAAATGACCCACCATTGCCCTGCTTTATGAGTTTGTGTGTCTGGATTTTGCATCATATCATCAGTGTGCCTGCCTCCAGCGATCCTTCGTGGCCTTTGGAGTCTAAGGCAGATAGTCCTGAGTGCTGTGTCAAGCCACAGATTTTGCTACTTGAATCCTGTGATAGTAACTCCCCTGGTTCAGGACCCTTTCTTCTTATGTCTGGGTTCTTGCTAAGTTTCACACACCTCAAGTCTCTCCTCTGCTTAGTGAGGAATCGGTTCCTAGAACCCTCTGCCTTGTCATTTCTTTTTGGAAACTGCTTAAGGATGACTCTGGAGGACTTTTGAAATAGAGAAATGTTTCTGTGCTGAGATGTCCATTGCTAGGTCCCTCGCTGGATGACAATGATGGACATAGGGATTTCTCAAGGTATTTTTCCGGTGGTTATTATGTCCCTGTAGTCACAAAGTAGATAGATACAGTTTATTTTGAAAAGTTTTATATAGATAAACGCTGAGCTATGGATCTCTAATGGAGCTATGAATTTTCTAATTTTTGGTTTTGATGACTTTGAATTAAAAAAAAAAAACCCTTTCCATTATAATTCATATAGAATGAAAACCAGGACTATGAGGAACAGGGATAAGGGGAACAGCTAGGCAGACGTGAATAGAGAAATACGATTCCCACCCCCCACCACCAATTTTTAGATTTACCATACCTTTAAATATTAAAAAAAAAACGTTAACATGTATCTTAAAAAGTGCTATTATAACTCTATCAACAAGCAATTTTTAGTTCATTCTTTTATTTTCAATACTTATTTTTATCATCATTTTTCTCTTTTACAGGATAATTACAATGGTTTAGGAAACAAAACTATGTAGAAGAATGTTAAATAGTTTTTTACAAATAGCTTGCTGCTTACAAGAAAGTCCATATAACCTCATTCCTCCAAACATAACATTGTATCTCGTACTAAATCAAATAGCTTGTAGGAAATTAGTATTAAATAGCAAACACAGACACACAAAAAACACACACATATATATATATATAAATAACATAAAATAGAGTTTGACTCTAACGTGATGCTTAACAAAGCAAACTATGATGCAATATGTATCAACTTCATTAATTGGACAAGTCCAACGAAGCACAAATCGGGCATGCACTACACTCTCAACCACCAACTCCAGCTAGATTCTTTTTGTTCATGGGCTCTGTCCAATTCCATTCCAGAGAGCATCCGTTTTACATCTTCTTGACTCTGTGGCTGTAAAGAGAAAAAGAAAAGAAAAGACTCTTTTATTTTTCAGTTTTTAACAAACCAATGTCATGTAATCTGTAAATTATATAAATAGGAGGCATCTTTGCAACAAAAGCCAAGCAGCTAGCAACTATCAAATTCATAGAAGAATCTTATACAGCATGGGAAAATCATTAAATTAAAAAAAAATTTTATTTATTTTATTTTATTTTTTTAAGATTTTATTTATTTATTTGACAGAGGGAGACACCACAAGAGAGGGAACACAAGCAGGGGGAGTGGGAGAGGGAGAAGCAGGCTTCCTGCGGAGCCGGGGACCTGATGCGGGGCCGGATCCCAGGACCCTGGGATCATGACCTGAGCTGAAGGCAGATGCTTAATGACTGAGCCACCCAGGCGCCCCTAAAAAATTTTTTTAAATGATGTATAAGTGGAAAAAATGAATTTTTGTTTTCATGATCCAACTCAAATTTCCCCTTTAAAATTCTACACTGCTGGGGTGCCTGGGGTGACTCAGTTGGTTACACAACCAACCCTGGAGTTCTGCTCAGGGTCATGAGATGGGGCTCTGTGCTCAGCACAGAGTCTGCTCGAGATTCTCTCTCTTCCTCTCCCTCTGCTCTTACCCCCGCTCTTTCTCTCTCTAAAATAAATCTATAAAAAAATAAAATAAATAAAATTCTACAGTGCTTAGGCTAAAGGGTCCCAGCCAGCCTATGGTCCACCACTCTGCACATGACCTTTGCCCCAGACATTTGAAGAGGGGCTGATGGTAAATGTCCCATACCTGAGGATATGCACAGCCTTTTTCACCCACTTCTTCTTTGGATCTGCACACACAGCCAATCTTTTCTTTGTGTAAAAGCTTAAAAAAAAAAATTGATTTGTGCTTAAAGAGTTTTCAATTGCTATTTCACAGAACTTGCAATGGAAATTTTGTATTCCAGTGGACTGCTCTACCCACTAAGCATTTTATTTATTTCCAAGGTGAAACAAAATACAAAAAAAAAAAAAAAAAAAGAATTGTTTCTGATAAATCTTAATGCAGGAAATGAAAGTGATTCTCTCCTTTCTCTGTATTTTAACAAATAGCTGTGCAATGACTGGAAAATAAGTCTCAGAATTGTTATTTAATTTTGTTGCTGGTGGTTACACAAAATATATGTATATCCAACCAATAACCTATACCATTCTGAAGTATAATATTCTAGACGGATCGATTATTACATGTGAAAGTATAACAACTCTTGAGTTTTTACTTACAGCCCCAACCATTCTCTGGTAGAAGATGCTCATTTCAAAATTTATGTCTCCTATATTTTCCTGAGATGGCATGTTAGTAGCTTATAAGTTTATCTTAAAAAGTGATTTTGCACTCAACTCTGTTCTTAAAAAAAAAAAAAAAACTAAACTTTTGCCTTATTCCAGTCCTATTTAAACTTTGGAATACATATGTACTATCAAAACAAACATATCTTTGCCCCATCAGTTATTTCTGAAACTCCAAAAAGACAAAAATTTTTTTACACTTGCAATTCCCACTTACTCCTGACACAATCGAATGACAGTCAATGAATAACTTACATGACAGCATTGATGTCACAGGCTTCATTCGCCAGCTGCTGTGTGAAGCCCGCGATAAATCTGGGATGAAGGACATGTTCTGTATATCGAAGACAGCAATCAAAGTTGCTTGCTGCTGAAAAGACATTAAAGGTATTGAGAATACATGAATGAATTTATCCTGTAATAGGTATTATGGAACTACTCAAAGCTGTAGTTGTACATGGTAAAGAAACTATTTAGAGAAACAGTTCCAATGTCTTTGAGACCTGATTTAATGTAATTTCCAGCTCTCTTAAAAAAAAGAGGGGGAGAGCTTATATGCTGGGAGATTTGGTTTAATAATACAGTTTAGAAGCCCGTGACTTCTAACAAAAGGAATATCTCTAGTGAGAAACACAAATTGACAGTGTTTTATTTAGGTTCATTATAATCACTCAAGAATATGACTATCTCTCACTTGAAGAAACTCTTGTAGATAAACTTCCAAATTCAGAAAATGAATAAATATGGAGATTTTAATCTATCACTTAGTACGGAGCATTGAGAGGAGGGGAATGATAAGAAGTTACAAAGGAAAATGCAATTTATAGGAGCTTCAAAGGCACTTTGAAATTGTGATATTAGTGGAAATATTTTGGTCATAAAAGTTCAACACGTGCATTTCCAGGAATGCCCCTGTTGCTAAAAGTGATGTACTCTCACAGCCATAAAGCAATACTCAAATACTCCCCCAGGTTAAATTATAACCTGCTGTAAGGTAAGGGATCAATGTTATCTCTAAGTTGGCAAGAAATGGCCCAAAGCCATGTAAGGATGGAGAGGTCAGATGCCATAATCTGCCCCAAAGGATGAGTTTTGAAGTTTACTAAAACTATTTAGGTGGGAGGTGAAAAAGTTGGAAACGTGGGAGTGTTTCCTACGTTTCAGAATGACGACCCCATTCACTGGTAACATGACAACTTACATCACTCCCCAAAATAGCACTTTGGCCTCGTTGCCGAGCTTGGGGGGGTCTCTCAGAACCCAGCCACCCCAAATATCTGCTGGGATTGAGAGCAGAGGAGAAAAAAAAAGCCTGATCAGCAGCAGTAACCGTTTGCTCCTCACTCACCCAAAGAGCTGACAACTCCCATCACTTCTGAAGACTTTCCAACAGGCTCCCATTCTTTGGGGACCCCCAGGGGAGCTCAAGGCTTAGAGGAGAATGAAAACACTTCTTCGTCCCGTGTCAGCAGAAAGAGTGATACTTACCTTCTGACTTGCTGCAGAGGTGGATGAGCAACACTGACATCAAAGCAGCCAGGAGCAAATTCTTGCTACTGCACATCATTTTCAGCTCAAAGAATAGATCTGCTCAGGGCTGGGTACCCAGTGCTCTGGGAGCGCTGCTAGGTTCTGACAGTAGACTGTGTCTGGGATAGCCCTACTTATAGCACATATTGGGAATGTACACAGAAGGCGTGTTCTGACATGGGTTTTCCCCCATTGATCAACCTGCCCCATCATGTCGTCACAAAGAAAAACCACAGGGAAAACTTCCTGCCTTTCCCTAATGTTGGGAAGCGGTGAAGGTCAGGGTTGGGGGGGAGGTGTTTGAGAAGGGGAAAATCCTATTAAATCCTTTGGGTTTGCATAGAGGGAAAGCAGCCCAGCCCTGTGGTTCAGAAATGGGTTTCATGCAGTTTTAACTTAATCTCTTGCCTCTGAAAAGAGAGGACAAAGATTAACAATGATCCAAAGGTCAGCCCTACACAGGAACATTACAGGACTCTATTGTTAAACACTCTATTTGCTTTCCAGAGTCAATTGGGAGCAGGAGGATGATAGGATGCCAGGCATACTTGGGGATGCATTTATAATTGCACAGTTGGTGCTCAGCTATCACCAAAGACCTGGAATTTCTAGGCTACCATTCAGATTAGGTAACATGACAATGCTGTAGTAGTGTTCCCAAAGTTGGTGGAAAATACCAGCCCTTAAATAAGACTCAAGCCTCAGCTTCATCTTGATGTCATGTCAATTCTTCTAAGAATCTTCTACATTTGAATGACTCTAATCAATACTGTAGCCCAGAAAATAATCCCCAACTGCCCTTGACTCTGCATTCTGAGGTAATTACATAGCTCCACACCAAGCCTCAGAAGGGTTGAAGAAAAAAGACAATCAACAAAATTAGTGTCAAATAATAGTGATAATGATCATAATGTAATATGAATCCCTAACCTATGATGGTATAATGAGAACTCTCCACAAGGGAAAATATCATTCTGTGCTAGGGATTAGGTTTGCGGGAAAGGAGTTTTTGGAGTTAATGTTAATTTTTTCTATCCTACCACAGGCACGGTTACATATATCTACACATATGTTAAAATGCCTAGAACTATACATCAAGAGAAAAAAATGACTTGTATTGTATGATTATTTAAAAAATAAATTTAAAAACCATTAAAATCATTAAACAAAAACTATCCACTAAACATAAATATGTTGAAAGTAAATAGGTCAAAAAAGATATACCATGTAAGCAGTTTAAAAAAAAAAAAGAAAACTGGAGTTGCTATATCTGGCAAAATATATTTTAAAACAAATATTGTTACTAGAGTGAAAGAGGGAGTTCCATAATCATAAAGGAGCAATCCATTGGGAAGATACAAGAATTATGACCATACATACACCTAACAATAACATCCAAAAACACATGAAGCAAAATTGACAGAATCGAAGGGAGGAATAAGCAATTCAACAATAGTCAGATTTCTCAATACCACATTTCCAATAATGAACAGAAAAACCAGACAGAAAACCCACAAACAACACTGTAAACCAACTAGACCTAATAGACATCTATAGAACACCCTACAAGATGTTCTCAACATCTATAGAACAGGCTTCCTCCTCAAACGCATATAGAACATTCTCCAAGATAAATCATATGCTAGGTCAGAGAATGAGTCTTAATAAATTTAAAAGGATTGAAATCATACCAAGTATGCTTTCAAAACCACAATGGAATTAGAATCAATAACAGAAGGAACTTTGGGAAATTTACAATAATATGTGGATATTAAATGATATATTCCTGTATAACCAGTGTATCAAAGAAGAAACCATAAAGAAAGTAGAAAATACTTTGAAATGAATGAAAACGAAAACACAGTGTACCAAAATTCATGTGGTACAGCGAAAGTACAGCTCAGAGAGAAACTTACAGCAGGGATACATGAAATAAGAAAGAGCAAAACAATAGAGGAAATCCGTGGAACTCGAAGTTGGTTCTTTGAAGAGGTCAACGACATTAACAAGCTTTAACTAGACCAACCAAAACAAAGCAGATGCAGGGGTGCAGGGAACAAAAGAGGGGTCATCACTACCAACTACAAGAAATAAAGAGGACTATGAACAACCATATGCCAACTAGTTAGATAGCATAGAGGAAAGGGACAAATTAGTAGAAAGGTCTAAATTCCTGAAACTAACCAAGAAAACAGAAAGTTTAAAAAGCTCCATAACAAATAAAGATATCACATTGATAACTAAAAATCTTTCCATAAAGAAAAGCCCAGACACATACGGCTTCATAGGAAATTCTACCAAACATTAGGAGAAAAATTGAAGCCAATTTCTTCAAAAACTTTCCCAGTATGTAAAAGAGGAGGGAACAATTTCTAGCTCATTCTATGAGGATAGTATCACACTGATATCAAGGTAAGATAAAGACATCACAAAAAAATAAAACTACTGGTCAATATCCCTTAACAATACAGACATACACACAAAAAATATACTCTACAAAACATTAGTAAATGGTATCCAGAGACATATAAAAAGGATCATGCACCATAACCAAGTGGGATTTATCCTAGGAAATGCAATACATAATACTAACTGAATAAAAAATGTATGAAAAGCATGTGACAAAATCCAACACCCTATGATAAAAAAACACTCAACATACTAGGAAGAGGAAAGAACTTCCTCAATCCGATAAAAGTCATCTATGAAAAATCCCACAGCTAATCTCATACTTATTGCTGAACAACTGAATGCTTTCCTGCTGAGATCAAGCCCAAGACAAGGATGTCCATTCTCACCAGTTCTATTCAACATTGTACTGGAGATTCTAGCCAGGACAACTAGACAAGAGAAGGGGAAGGCCCCCAGACTGGAAAGGAAGAAGTAGCTATCTTATTTGCAGATGACAGGACCATATATATATAGAAAATCTTAAAGAATCCACTAAAAAAAACTATGAGAACTAATAAGTTCAGCAAGGTTGCTAGAGTTGAGATCAATATACAAAAATCAATTGTATTTCTATACACCATCAATGTTCATTGATAATAATGTCCACCTGAAAATAAAACTAAGAAAACAATTACTTTTACAATAGCACCAAAAAAAAGAATAAAATACCCAGGCATAAATTTAACAAAAGATGTGAAAAATGTGACTAAAGTTACAAAACATTATTAAAGAAATTAAAGAAGACTTCTAAATAAATGGAAAGACATTCCAGGTCATAAATTGGAAAGACAACATTGTTAAGATGGCACTACCACCCCTCAAAAACTGATCTGCAGATTCAATACAATTCCTATCAAAATAGCAGCTGGCATTGCAGAAATGGAAAAGCCAATACTCAAATTCATATGGAATTGCAAGAGATCACAAATACTCAGAACAAGCCCAACACAGGAAAGGAAGAACAAAGTCAGAGGACTTACAGTTCCTGATTCCAAAACTTCCTACAAAACTACAGTAATTAAGACATGTGGTACTGGCATAAATGTAGACACATAAATCAATGGAATAGAAGAGTCCAGATATAAACCACCCTTGTATAGTCAACTGATTTTTTTTTTTTTATGGTGCCAAGACCATTCAATGGAGGAAAGAAAAGTCTTTTCAACAAATGGCACTGGGACAACTATACATCCACATGTAAAAGAATGATGTTAACCCCCTACCTCACAACATGCACAAAAATTAACTCAAAATGGATCATAGACCTAAATATAAGTGCTAAAAGTATGGAACTCTTAGAAGAAAACATAGGAGTAAATCCTCATGCTCTTGGCAATGGTTTTTTCAAATATAATAGCAAATCTCAAACAACAAAATAAAAAACAAATAAACTGGACTATATCAAAACTATAAATTTTTGTGCTTCAAAGGTTACTATAAAAAATGTGAAAAAAACAACCCACAAATACATAGGAAATAATTTGCAAATCATATTCCTGATATGGAACTTTTACTTATTTCCAGAATATATGAAGAACTCTTATAAATCAGTAATAAAAAGATAAGCAACCCAATTGAAAAATGGACAAAACACCTGAATAGACATTTTCTCAAAGATATGTAAATGCAAATGCAAAGATGCTCAGTGTCAATAGTCATTAGGTAAATGTAAATCTAAACCACAATAACATGTCACTTCATACCCACAAGAATGGCTATAATGAAAAAGATGGATAAGAAATATCAACAATGATGTGTTGAAATTGGAACCCTCATACACCGTTGATGAAATGAAAAATGGTACAGTCACTTTGAAAAACAGTTTAACAGTGCCTCAAATGGTTAATCATGGAATTACTATATGATTCTGCAATTCTACTCCTAGGTATACACTCAAGATAAGTGATAACATGCCCACACAAAAACTTGCCCATGAGTGTTCATGGCAGCTTTATTCATAATTGCCAAAAAGAGGAAACAATCCAAATGTCATCAACTGATGAATAGATAAATAAAATGTGGTAAATTTGTACAATGGGATATTATTTGGCAATAAAAATGAATGAATGATGGATACTACAACATAGATGAATCTTGAAAACACTGTATTAAGTGAAAAAAATGAGCATAAAAGGCCATGTATTATGATTCCATTTGTATGTAATGTTCAAAAGTGGTAAATCTATAGAGCCAGGAAGTAGAATAATTATCTAGGGTAGGGTGGAATATCAGGGGAAAGGGAGGGGAATGGAGTATGATTGCTAATGGGTATGCGGTTTCTTTTAAAAATAGGTGGTAATAAGGGTTGCATAACACTATGAGTATACTGAGACACAAATTGTGCACTTGGAAAGGGCGAATTTTATGGTATATGGATTATATCTCAACAAAGCTCATAACAACAATAAAAAATTCTCCACCTACCTAGGTCTAACACCTGCACCAGGCCACAGATTCTCTCTCCTTTTCTAGGACTGCTCTTGACTGCTTGCAGTCTCTGCATTTTTCTTTCTTCCTCCATTCCTGTTGTCTCTCTCTCCTCTTCTCTTCCTTCTCTCTCTCTGAATCACATTAGTTTTTTAAACTGATTATTTGGGTACTTTTTTATATTTCTTGAAATTGCATTTCCCAGTGCTTACTTTGATAGATGTGTCATTTAAAAATTTTTTTAAATGTGACCTTCTACTGATTTTTTTTTTGTCAATGAACATGTTAATGGGAAGTTTAACATAAAATTATTTCAAACCTAATTTAGTAGAAAGCTATTCATCACACCGGAATTTATTTTCTGGCTATTCTTTTCAAATGTCTCAGATACATTCCCAGTAAGTCCTAATTCCTACATGTAGTAGAGTCTTGTGTCTTTCTCTTCCTCCCCCCCCGCAATTGACAAGGGTCTTATGTGGCAAGTACTTCGTGGTATATGCAGATGGCTAGAACATGATTAAATTCAAGAGAACTTGCAATAACAGAATTAAACACAAGTAACTATAAAACAAGGCAATGTGGAGTAAGTGTCATATTCATATTACATAAAACATATGCATAGAAATTGTTCACAAAATGTGATCATTAAAAAGTTACTTAACTCCCCTTCCATTTCTATGACAGATAAACATGTCATCCTGACTAATGGAGTGTTCATCAAAAACTGTTTTCTTTCTAATAGGGTTCCGTGAAAAGTTTTTTAGAAAATGACAGGAGTTCCCTTTAAAACAGCATGTATTGCCTACCTACTAGGTGCCAGATATTTTAGTAGAGAATGTGCTGTGAAAGCAAAGAAGCATGATGTTTGATTCCCACAAGGAGAGGTGTACAAAAGACCAGCAACCCTGAGCCCTCTGGCTTCCACAGAATGGGACCTGACTTCAGCTGAGCTCCAGTGACAAAAATGGTTCTACCATGGTGTTTGAATAGTACAAATTATAGAACTTCTAAGCTAGAGAAGCACAGAGACCTTCTAGTTCAATACCTAATTTTAAAGATGAGGACACCAAAGCCAAAGAGATGTTTGACTTTGTCAGTGTGGAACCACGAGGACCAGAGCTGGATCCAGAAATCACACCTTCTCTCTAAGTCAGAGAATTGTTCCTCATTTTCTCCTCAAAGATTTATTATCTGATTATCAAATGGATGGTATTATATATCATTAGCCTTCACTTTCATTTCTCTCAGATAGTAATACAAGTTGTAGCTTCCATACAGGCTTAATCATACACACCAAATACTGAGGTACTATAGAGATCACTAAAAACGAGAATAATAAACCACAACTTCGATGGAGAGCAACAATACGAGTTCTTACAATGGCTACTTAAAACGAACGAAGTATCTTGTTTCTTGGCATCTCAGTTTGGAGTCCCTGAAGGCAGAGCCTCAGGTGCAGATCATTGATTTGATAAGCCCAGGAAACAAGCGTGAAGCAGGAAGGTGGAGGGAGGAAAAAGCTTTCAAGGTCGTTCTGTGGGTACTGGAGAATTGATTCCATTGGAACTTCCTGAGAAACAAACAGATGTCTTGGAATTATCCCCTTGAAAGATGGTGGACAGAGGGTCTGTCAGCTGGCTCACATTAGTTGAGGGCTGTCCCCAGGAGTATTAATCCCCCTACATATTTATGCTTTCCTTGGGAGGAGAAAGATTAGCCTACATGCTCCCTCAGCCCTGAGAATTTCCTAGAGCATAAAGACAAGCAAAATTTAAGGTTAAGTTGTTGTCAGTGTGATGTGATCTGAGCTCATTCCACCACAGCTGAGGCTGAAGTCAATGATGGCTGAAAGCATGTGACATGGGGTCCAGAGATACATGCTACAGTTGGCTTAAAAAGGATTTTTTAGAAAAAAGAAATTTGGGGTCGATAACTATGAAGAACTTAACTATCATATGTGCTAAGTTCAGATGATTCCTTCATAGACCCCAGGAAGACAGCCTCATTTTGTAAAAAGTCTTCTCCAGAACACACTGCGTACCTACAGCTCTGTTTTCTTGTGTCCCACTTATCCTGGGATAAAAGCTTTGGCCCATAAATTCATTATGCTGAAAGGATATGTAGTCATACTAAGAAATACTTATTTACTGGATTCAGGAAAACCAAGGCCTGATGGTTCTGAGATTCACAAAAAGGCCTCAAAAGATCACCATTACCACTAAAGGGATAGTCAAGAGAAGAGTAGCCAAAGGATGTCACTTTGACCTGCAGCAACAGCCAGAGACAAGGTGCTGGGGGTCAGTGCAAGCATCATGAAGCAAAGCATCAGGATAAAGAAGGCTTCTACCTTCAGCTTCAGTCTCAACATTAAATAAGATACACTCATCAAATATGATACTTTATCCAATTCTTACAGGGAATAGGTCAGATGCCAGTTTTCCAAAAATATATGATGTTATTCTATAATAGCCACTGGCAGACTGATGCTACATTGCTTCTTTTCAAGAGCCAAAAGTGATACCACTGAGAGATTATTGAAGCATTGGTGGCAGGTCAGTTAGAACAGGGAGCCAGCTCTCTTCTAAATTCCTGCACGGTTGTTTAAACCAAAGTAAAGAGCCTATATTACTAGTCCTATGATAACTGGCACTATTATCTCAAGAGGGCAGCCTTGAGGGTCACCATGTAAATTTTTGAGTGAGCATTTGGACACCCACCTGAGTCAGTGGTCAAAGAAAGGGGTGTGCATTATATGTGTGAAAACAGTATACTCCTTTTTTGGCCCACTGAGAGCCCATCCAGTTGAGATTTAGTTTCTCTGTAGAAAGACGAATTAACATAAAATTCAACTAATTCCTCTTTGTATTGTTTATCCTGACCGAAAGCCTCTTTAATTGCCTCCAGATTCCCAGATCTTCAGTTTCTGTGTAGCCACAGCAGAGGAGTCCCCAGTAATGACATGTGGGAAGAAATCAGCAGGGTTGCTTTAGGAGTCATACATGTAACGAGCAGATGCAAACCAAGCCAAAAGTTCCTGTGCAGGGCCTAGAATATCACCTTTCCCAAAGCCAGCAAGGCCAGGCAATCAAACAGTCTGAAGATGGTGTAATGAGGCTGGTCAAAGGAGAAGATGACAGACCTTCCCTGCCTTGATATCTTCTCTAAGAGTAAAAAAAAAAAAAAAAAAAAAAAACTGCATTTGGTGTTCTGGCATCCAAGCCAGTGGTGGGCTGTTCCAGAAATAGGACAGTTGGATCTGTAATCATTTCCATTCCAATGCTGGTCTTCTTTTTGTCGCCTCCAGACACACTCTAAACGGACTGGTTTTCCACCTGGAGTCCCCCACTTTGAGTACAACTCTTGGATAATTTTGTGAAATGAGTTCATTTTCTTGTCTGACTGCCCACACTTGCCAAAAGGCTGCTGAAAACCCCATTTGCTCTTACCATCAAAGTCCCCATCATGTTATCATCTTGGACTTCATAATCTGTGGTACTTTTGAAGTTGGCATGTTGTGGGGTTCCATTTAGCAGAATATCTCCAGAGACACAATAGGGCTCCTTCTTTGCAGCCATGATGCCTCACAAGGAAGATCCGCCCCCAGTAGAGGGTCCCAGGGTAGCATTAAGACCAGATTTCATCACTCCATGGACGTCCTCCAATAATCTCTTCTCAACGGACTAGGAAGTCACTCTTTCCTTTCACTCAATAGCAAATATTGGGAAAACTTAGCACAGGTCAAACAGATAATATCTCAAAGCCTTTGGAGGGCGCAGAGGTTGGTGTTTGTTACTGACATTGGGAAAATGGAAACTTTCTTTGTAGATATCTAAAAACTTATTATCTCCACTGTGCTGCTGTGGGATGGAATGAATCTTTCCCACAGAATTCTAGATGGAACTCTGAGTTATGGAATTGCTGGGCCACTTCTTTCCTGCTATGGCAAATCATCCCTACCTAGTCTTGAATTTTAAAACATACACATGTATATACACACAAATACACACACACACACACACACACACACAAGTACCTGCACACACATATACAAACGGCAAAAGAAGAAGGAAGGGACAAAGAATGCATAGTATTATCACTCAAAGGAAAGATCCAGAAGGGATACCTCATTTACATGAACCTTCCTATTCACTGAAGAGGAAGTAGAGAAATTCTTTTATTCATTCAATGAAGATTTATTTATTGGGCATATCTAAGGAGAATGATTAACAGGTTTCTATGGCTGGCTCAACCAAGATCTATGCCTTGGAATCCAGGCTGAAGAGGTGTTAAAAGCTACACAAAACATCACAAGATTAAAATTCCCGTAAAAAACAAGATAAATACCACATAAGACACCAAAATTTTCAGTGTTGATGCTGAATGCGTGTTTGTACGTGTGTAACAATGAGAAGACACTTAAATTTTCCAGGTGTACGCTGTTAAAACATGCGCACCAATTGACAAGTTATGCTACAAGAAATATTCTTGATTTTCTGTATCTGCAACATATATGTTAACTTAAATTTTATCAGGCTAATATGAGTTTTACTCCTTAAACACACCAAAGCATTGTATTTTGATTGTATGTTCCTTAAAAGACTTTGTTGGAAAAAAAAAAAAAAGACTTTGTTGAAATGCTGTGCTTGGTTTAGTAGAGTTTTCTTATAACAATATTCAGTGGAAAATGCAATAAATAGTACTCAAGAGTTTTATGATTGATTTCAGTATGATGGTTCCCGGGTGACAAATAGAAGTCAGCCTTTCATGAAATGTGCGAGAAGGATTCTGAGGCAGGGTGCAGGACACTGAGGGATCACAATGTAGTAGAAGAGGCTGCTGTGAGACTCGGGGATCTGACATGAGCACAGCATACCTGTGGTCCCCAGAGTCATAGCAGCTCCTGAACTGTTTGAGTGGTTTTAATGAGATGGTTGAATATTTAGTCTTTTCTTTGCAAAAAGATTTTATCACGAAGACAAAGTATATATGCCAAGCTGAAGACATAAATCTTCAAGTGACTTTTCTTGAAAGTTGAAAAAAATCTTTAAGGCATAATGTAGAAAGAGCAGAGCTTTAAACATCTTCCTGCATTTTTTTTTTAAATAGTACCACAGGGGCACCTGGGTGGCTCAGCCAGTTAAGCATCTGCCTTCAGCTCGGGATTTGATCCAGGGGTCCTGGGATCGAGCCCTATGGTGGGTTCCCTGCTCAGTGGGAAGTCTGCTTCTCCCTCTCCCTCTGCCCCTCCCCGCCCCCTGCTTGTATTTTCTTTCTCTCTCTCTCAAATAAATAAATAAAATCTTAAAAATTTTTTAAATATAAATAATTAAAAATATTACCATAATGCATACTTTATTGAAAGAAAAATGATATTAAAGAAGTCAAAAGAGAAATTATAGATTAATTATTTTAGATTATTAAGATTATATATAGGTTAAGATTAATTATAAACTCATCATCATAGAGAATTACAGTGCTAAAAAAATTTTTGTGTAACTTTCTAGACTTGTGTCTATTCATATATTTAAACTGAAGTCAGAGCATAGCATACATGTGTTCAAAAGCCTATTCTTTTCATTTAAGAATCCAGATATAGTCAAATGTTCATGTCAAAAAATGTACTATCTGTACCATCATGTTAAATAGTAGTATGGTTTCTCATTACCTTGTTGTCTGTGATTTAATTCCCTAGGTTGGTTCTAACTTTTCGGTTGTTGTAAATAGTACTCTGAAGAACATTCTATGGATGAATCGTTGCACATATTCTTAATCACTTTCTTAAAATAAGTCCAAGAAATGGAACTTTAGGGTCAAGAAATGTGTACCTATTTAACAATTTTGAAATTGCAGAGCTACCTACCAGAACTCTGAGTGAATTGACCCAGTTCCTTGTACATTTCACAACATAAATAAATAGAAATAAGTGCATTTGCTTAGGGCTTCGTGGAAGCAATGAGATCTACTTCTCCATTAAATGTAAGTCTAAATGTGGCAAATGCCTGAATGCTGTCAGCTACTGTGATATGTCCTAGCCTCTACCTCATTAACTGCTGGGGACTTTTTTTTTCTGGCACAAAGAGAACATGCTGTGAAACGTATATGCCATGCCCTGAACCTTTAAAGTAAATATTTTGCCAGGGACATCGAAGAACTGGAAGAGAACCAATGAAAAGGAGGAGGGCAGTCCCTATCAATCCCGTACTTTCCAAAGGAACCACTGGGTACTGAGTGTATTTACTTAACAGATTAGAGGTTTTAAATATCTAACTGAGTTATTGCTCCGATGATGAAATCTTGGTTGCTCCCTACTGTAAACTTGAAAATTCCCCTGCATGCTTTCACAAAGCTGACATGAAGGAGTCAGCTACAATAATCTGAGTAGGCAGAGAATAATTTGCTAAGGAATGCTGCTTAGTTAGGGCACAGATGGGGACCTCGGCCACATGTTACTTTGGAGCTCACATTTTCATATTAGAGCTAGCAATTCTCATTTGGTCCTTACAAATGACATCAGCTAAACAACCAGCATGTCGACATGTTCCGAGTTCTATTATGTGACATTTAGATACTTCAGTATTATGCAAGTTCACAACCCTTCTGCAGAGAAAGATTCAGTGTCCGTTTGTTAGACATTTCTGGAGTTATTCTGGGAAAGACTAAATGTCATCATTTATTTGAGACAATCTGGATCTACTAAGAATACGATTGTGAATGTTTGCAAAATGACATGCAGAACTGTTCATTGCAGTCCTATGTAGAGTAGAAAAGAAAATGAAAATACCCAAATTGTTAATAATAGAGGAGTGATTAAAATAATTATAGGATTTCCATAGGATTGAATAATATGTTGCCATTTAAATAATTTTAAATCATTTTATGCAAGCAGGAAAATGCTAATGGCATAAAAATAGAGAGAGTAGTAGGAAACAAAATTGTGAATAGTATGTTAATCCACTATGGGAAATTGTGTATATTTGTACGCATGCATTTAAAAAAGACTGGAAAGAAATTCACCAAATGAAAACAGAAATTATCCCTGGAGTGGGAGGCTCTCCCCACATGTTTTTTTTTCTGTATTTATCAATTTTTATAATAAACAAATATTGCTTTTATAATCAAAGAAGAATAAACTATTTCAAACCCACATATTTAAAAAAATCCTCATTTCTGCAACTGATGAATCATTGAACACTGTATCAAAAACTAATAATGTACTATATGTTGGCTATTGAACATAATAAAAAAACAAAAAATTTAAAATTTAAAAAAATTTTTTAAATCCTCATTTCCTACTATAATGAACTTAGAAACATGATTTTAAAGAGCTACTTTTATTCATGGTTTTAATATTTTTAGTACAAAAATACCACTGGAAGAGAATGAACGACCTTATTTTTTAGAATACCTTGTATCAGGCTTTCATGACAATAGTACCGTAAGTCTTGCAAAATTTTCACTGCCCTCCTAACTTCATGGATAGTCCTAGAAGAAACATAAGTATTCCAGGAGACATCAATACCATATTTTGTGTTGGAATTTGCAGGATAAAATAGGTAAAAGCTAACTAGAAATAGTTTACATGAGCTAGTAGCTGTTTTAAAATTTAAATGTGAAGTTGCTTTTTTAGGTTAGGGAAATGTGTCCATAAAGCAGTTTCAGAAACACAGACTACTTTGCTGGTGGGGGTCAGTTTGTTCTTTGGGTCTTAACATCTCCATCAGAAAATAAGCAATGTGCAAATAACTCCTCTCTGAATTCTCTTTTGGAAGTTATAAACTATTCAATAACATAAAATAATTATTTTATAGATCTTACTAATTAGCAAATTCATTTCCATTAAGTAAGAAGAAATCCCTATAAACTCTTGTAGTATTATAGCCTTATGATTTTTTTTGTGGTGAGGATATTTAAGATTTAGTCTCTTGGTAACTCTGAAGTATATAATACATCATCATTGACTATAATCACGATGGTGTGATTCACCTTCTAACTGCAAGTTTGTGCCCTTTGACCATCATCTCCCCAATTCGCTAGCTCCTAGCCCCTGGTAACCACCATTCTACTCTGAATAGCCTTAAAATTTTAACCGGCTTATAATAAGCCAGTTTAACCAATAAGCTTATAAACACTTCCTTGCATTTCACCATGGTCTGACCCTAAGCAAGCATCCATTTTGAATCTTGTTATATTCCTTGACTATGTGACATTCCATTTTAATCGTCCTTCCGTTCATAATAAAAGTTAGGCAAATCCCAAAATATCTTGTCATTTCCAACTACATACATTATCATTTATAGCACATTTCCTCAGAGCTCACAGGTGCCCATTGGGAGTGAACCCAATGAGAGAATCAGATAAGCAACTGGAATGCTCCATCATGCCCTCCAGCTCAAACCAAGAGCTACTGATTTGCCTGGAGTCTATATGTGAGTTCAGGAAGATTAAATGAATCATTGGCTTGGTTCAAAGATGTTTCGATTGCGGCAAGAACTAGGTGGGGTAATACGGTACCTGGCCAGGGAATGAAACCAACAGAGCCAAAACTTTGGACTCATTACTGAATGCGCTCATTGATTTACTTCGGTCCTGCAGACCTTAATCCAAGCCTGCCATTTGTAAGGGGGCTGGGGTGAGTGATGGTAGATGGGCCAGAACAAAATGGGGTCTATTCTGAAGTAACAACCAGTACAGCACCTCCAAAATAAACCCCAAAACTCTTATGAAGCTCAACCAAAAGGATACACCCCAATCAATATCATGACTATTGAGTTCTGGCACCTTCTGAAATGTTTCCACCCTTTCTGAGGACTGCTGTGTTCCCTAGGTAGAGACTCACAAGTGGAAACCATCAGACTTTCAAACATCTGTGTCATAAAGTTTTCTAGTAAAGAACTTTCTCCCAGAGATGAGTCAAATGCCACAGATGATTTTCACCCAAGCTGAAGGATGAGCAGGACCACTATAATATGATTTTAAGAAATTGTGAATCTCACTGTGAAAGTCACTGGAGACTTTTCTACCCTAAAACTATGTGTTGCTAATTCGTAGAGATACACAATCACTTTCAGAAAGATGGTTATAAAAATAGGAATGGGGTAGTCAAAGCATCATTGACCCTGGGGAACACATGAAACACCTTCATACAGAATCTCTGGCATACATCCTTCTTACTCTCCATTTATCTTATTTTAATATCACATCTGCTTTCTTTAGGAATTTGAGCTTATTTTCTCTCTCCTTTTTCCTCTTTATTTTCTGTCTCCTTGTCCTTTTTCCTCATCCTTCTCATTCTCATTCCTTTTGACATATAAAATAAAAGATGTACTTTGCCCTCTCTTTCTACTTCTCTTTTCCTTTCTCATTTTCTGTGCCCAATATCCAGGAGTACAATTTGCTTAACCAACTCTAGAAAACATGTTGGTCCTTTTACTTATTGGGAAGTGTATATATGTATGCATTTACTTCTCACCTCTGTCCCCAATAGAAAAATATATTATCTGATCCTCCCACAGACTCTGGGGAGTTTAGAGTAAGTTGGTAGCATGCACGCATAATTTTAGCCATTACAAATAAGAAAGCTTTTGTTTTAGAGTGAAGGCGACTAAGAAAATAGTTCAGGCTTTATGTTCTTCCTCCCTCCAACTCCAAGGAATTTGGACCCTTGTTGAATGTCACAATAAAGAAGAGAATAATTACAGGAATATAAATAATTACCTTAAGCACCCAGAAAACTAAATTTAACGAGAGAGTTCATTGAAGGAGGATTCCAGGGGTGGAGAGAAAGAGACTGAATGTTATGCTTCCTACAATTTTTAGCAATAAAACACATTAGAAAGACTGAAAAACTTCATCTTTTAGGAATTTCAATCATGCCAAAATATATAAATAAGAAATCAGCACCAAATGACAAAAATGGCCAAATGACTTTATAGAATGTGAAAGAAGAAACATTTTAGAGACACACATAAACACACAGGAGTAGGGGCGCCAGAGTGGCTCAGTCGGTTAAGCATCTGACTCTTGGTTTTGGCTGGGGACGTGATCTCGGGGTCATGGGATCAAGGCGCGTGTGGGACTCTCCCCCTCAGCATGGAGCCTGCTTGGGAATCTCTCTCTCTCATGAATAAATAAAGCTTTAAAACACACACACACACACACACACACACACACACACACATGAGTATTGGTTGAACATGTGTGGTCAGGTTGGCTAGAGGAAGCAGGACTGGGCCAGAGTCAGAAGGACTAAGTTCTCATGTCACCTGGGTCACACACCGGCCACGTGGCCCTGACCAAGCCACTGAGTTTTAACCTCAGTTTTGCCTCCACAAAGGGGGGATAAATGTATGTCCAAGGATCACTGAGGGGGCTGGTGAGGCAATGCAAGGGAAAGACTTTGTGCCGTGCAAAGCAGGAATCAAAGGCAAGCTGTTGGTAGTAGCGTCGCTTTCACCACACTAAGCAGTGTGGTCAAGACAAAGATGCAAAAGAGAGAGTCCTGGTGGTTGAGAAGTTTCTACTTCAGTTAGACAAAATGTGAATCTGTGAAAAAGTACATTTACATAGCAACTCATTGGCAGGTAGTTTTGTAAGTACTTTATGTGTATTTATTTACTTAATCATTGCAATAACTTCCTAAGGGAGATACTACTATTACATATATGTATTACATACAATAACGACCAGTATTATTTCCATTTAACACGTAAGGAAACTACAACCAAGAAATCCAAAGCAACTTGTCTGGAGTCACAGGTAGTCAGTGATGGAAATGAGTTTGGAATCCAGGAGTAGAGGGGACACAATGTGGGGGAGGGGAGAAGGAGAAGAAAGATAAACAGAAAGAAGTACATGAGGTTCTCAATTCGGTGTTTCAGAGTCTATGCTATTAAAGGAGATTGATTATTTAGGCAACCAATGTCCTATAACTCTAAGGAGCACTCTCAGGGAAACAAAGATATCCAAGAACTCCTGTCCTTCAAGAACATGGCAAACTGTGAAGATATTAATAAGAAGGTGGTGGGATATGGAAATCTAATGTGTGACACTCTACAGAAAAGGAGAAATGAAGTTGTTCACTTTCTCCCTCACTATCATCTCAAAAGTTGTCTAAAACATTAGCAGATGCTAATGTTTCCTCAACTAAGAGAGAAAATAGATATTAGAAATGGGGGGGATGCTAAAAATAAATAAATAAAATATTCTCACTCAGTGTTGGTGTGAAAGACTTTTAAAAGTTCCTCAATGTGAAGAAATTACCTCCTGTCACCCATAAAAATTTCTCATGTGCAGTTTCTCAGAAAAAAAAAAAAAGGCAAGCCTCGCTCCTCTCCTATCCCGTCATTCCAAGAGCATTTACAATCCACCCACAGTGTGCGTGACACCCTGTGACAGAATTTCCCCCAGCACGTGTGCCATTCTGCCAGGAGGTTTGGCAAGGACTCCACCAACTTCCTCCTTGGTTTCAACTCTTGCAGTTTAAAAATTGCTGATCTTTTCACTCTTGCCTTTCTTGTGACCTATTTACTATTTCCTGTATGCCAGGAAGAGACTTGATTTTGGAGTACAAAGTAATCTGTCAGCAGCAAGTCAGAGTAAATGCTTTAGAACTTGAAATGAATCCAGTTCTCAGGAGTGACTAAGAGCAGCTTAGCATGATCACACATGAAGTACCTGATCCCCTTCTCCAGGACCGTGAGAATGATACTCACAAACTCAAACAGGGATTCAAGATGAGCTTCTTATGATCAAGATGCAAGAGGAAAAGTTGGTGTGATCCCAAAGGAGGATTTGGATATGAAAAGGGAAGGAAGACATTGCTTCAGAAAGTAAATGCAAAACCTCTTATCAGCCTCAGACACAGACAGAGCCAAGAATTGGGGAAATGGAACTGATGGTGCTTCTGGAATTGTCCCACCCTCCTCAGAGCCAGGCCTTCAGGGGTCCCACCTAGGAAGGTGGTGGCCACTAGACTGGACAACATTCACCATCATATCTACAGGCTGGGAAAGACTCTCAGAAGGTGAGAGGGTCCTCAACTTCTGGACCTCTACCCATACCCCTCAATGTACAACAAGGTCCCAAGACGTCCTTAAGAAACCTAAGGTTCCTTCTGGTCTTATCTCTCACCCAACAATATGGACATATTGATTCAAGGGCCTTTATCCAATATCTTCCCATTCCTGAAATAAGCCTTTTTACTCCTTCTTTCCCATACCTGGCCCATCACTGGTGGCAGATGGTTATATCCCATTTATCATTCAAGACCTTTTCTCAGGCAGTTTCTATAATTGGATGAAACAATTCTTTACTTTGAACTCCCATCGGACTTTGCTTTCCACACTGGTAGAGGTTCAAGAATGTGTGTCAGATAAATGAACAAACTGAAGTCATCTTTGATTATCCCCACCCTCCTTTCCCATGTTTAGTCACTAATTCTTTTACACACTTGGCTTCTAACTCATTTTCTTCTCTCCCACCACAGCTGCCCTGGCCTCACATCTCAGAAAAACATTTCTGAATTAATACCATAGTTTCCTAAAGCAGCCTCTTCACCCATCACAGAATCAGAGACTACTGTGATAATGACATGAAGACATTTTGCTCTCCATTTTGTTCCAGTTGTTGGTCCTCCAGGAGAGAAAAAGGGGATGGTGGACCAGTCTACCTTTCCTATAGGGCTGTTTTTTAAAACAAACAAACAAACAAAAACAGAAAGGATCATTTTGTATGAGCTAGATCTTAAGAGAAGACATAAATGAGAAAGAAGAATGATCATGGAGAGAAAATATAAAGAAAATGAGGTGAAGAGATTTTTTTTGGCAACAACTATGAGTGTGAAATTTTAGAGAAAGGGAAAAATTAAAATAGCTCTTTAATATTTGCAATTTGGAATTACGTCCTTCATAGATTTACCACTTCCTCTCAAGCTAGGATTTGAACCCAGATCAGTCCAGATCTCCAGCCCATGCTGCTTCTCCATCATTTGCTTCTTCCACATTGTCCATAGAAAGAGAAAGATGGGATTATCACTGCATACTTTCCTGTCCAGCATCATGCTAAGCCACACTTGTCCAATTTCACATACCTAGACCATAGTAGAATTGAAATTTCAACTCTGACCAACTTTATTCCAAAACCCAAACTTCTTCAGCTGTTCTGCTTGGATTTCCATCTTAGTGACCTTGCTTTTCTCTGTTCCCCTATACCTTTTCCCATCTTTTTTGGCATCGCTAGAGGTAACTTTTTTTTCATGAAGCCTTTCCTTACTATCCTCCCTTCATGATTATTTATTACTTACTGAAGTTTGTTACAATACTTCTAAAGTAAAGGATTGTTAATCTTAATTTTGTGGATTCCTAGGACCCATGGATGGTCTTCAAGATATTTATCAAACCCCAGAAATGGTATGTAAAATATTAGGTCTAGCCAACACAATGTTGAAGGAGAAGAACAAAGCTGGAGGACTGACAGTACCAGATGCTAAGACTTACTCTAAAACCACAGTAATCAAGACAACATGTCATTGGTGGAAGAATAGACAAATAAATCAACAGAATAAAATAGAGTCCAGAAATAGACTCATATAAATATAGTGAACTGATCTTTGACAAAGAGGCAAAGGTAATATAATGGAACAAAGATAGTCTTTTCAACAAATGATGCTAAACAACTAGATATCTGTATGGAAAAAAAAAGAATCCAGGCAAACACCTTATACTCTTCATAAAAATTAACTCAAAATGGATCATAGACCTAAATGCAAAACTGCAAAACTTCTAGAAGATAACAGGAGAAAATCTGGATGACTTTGGGTGTGGTGATGACTTTTAGAGACAACATCAAAGACACAGAACACAGAACATGAAAGAAATAATTGATGAGCTGGACTTCATTAAAATTAAAAATGTCTGTTTTGTGAAAGACAAGGTCAAGAGAGTGAGCAGACAAGCCACAGGCTGGGAGAAAATATTTGCAAAAATTATATCTGATAAAAGTTGTTATCCAAAACATACACAAAACTCTTAAAACTCAACAATGAAAACACAAACAACCCAATTAAAAAATGGGTTGAAGACTAACAGATACCTCACCAAAAAAGATATACATATGGCAAATAAGCATATGAAAAGATATGTCATCAGGAAAATGCAAAGTAAATCAATATTGAAATACCACTCCACACCTATTAGAATGACCAAAATCCAGAACACTGACAACATCATATGTTGGAGAGGATGTGAAGCAACAAAGACTCTCATTCACTGCTGGTGGGAATGTAAAATGATAAAGCCAGTTTGGAAGACAGTTGGGTGGTTTATTATAAAACTAAACATGCTCTTGCTACACAATCCAGCAGTCATGCTCCTTTAGTATCTATCCAAAGGAGTTGAAAACTTATACCAAAAACTTGCACACAGATACATATAGCAGCTTTATTCATAATTGCTTAAACTTGGAAGCAACCAAGATGTCCTTAATAAACTGTGGGGTACACTCAGACAATGGACTATTATTCAATGCCAAAAATAAATGAGCTAACAAGCCACACACACACACACACACACACACACACACACACAGAAGAACCTTAAATATAAGAACCTTAAATAGTACTAAGGGAAAGAAACCAATGTGAAAAGACTATGTACTATATGATTCCAACTATATGACCTGGAAAAGATAAAACTATGGAAACGGTAGAAAGATCTGTGGTTACCAAGGGTTGGAGGTGGTGGGAAGGGATAAATAGGGGAAGCACGGAGGATTTACAGGGCAGTGAAACTACTCTGTGTGATACTAATAATGGTGGATACATGTCATTAGACATTTATCCATACCCATAGAAAAAGCAATGCCAAAAGTGAATCCTAATGTCAACTATGGCCGTTGGATGGTAATGAGGTGTCAACGCAGGTTCACTGATTGTAACAGACATCACTCTGGTGCCAATATTGACAGTGGGGGAGGCTGTGTCTGTGTGAGGACAGGGAGTATATGGGAAATTTCTGTACATTCCTCTCAATTTTGTTATGAGTCTAAAACTGCTCTTAAAAAAAACTGTTTAAAAAAAAAAGTTGGGCTACGTGTGTAGGTGTGTATTTCTGAGGAGGCAGATCACAGTTTCCACCAGAGTCTTCAAGGAATCTATAATTTCAAAAAGTTAAAGAATCAATGCCTTGGAGCAATTCTGCAAACCCTTGGATTTGCTCTGAAGAAACTTGCATGTTCATTCCTTTTGGTTCATTTCCCTGAGCCCACCATGCAAAGGACTTTCAACCCACCGGAGTCTTTTCTTAGACACAAAATGGGCTCCAAATCACCTGTTCTTGTTTCCTATGGGCAGCATTCCAGGATTCCCCTTATTCAAGATGGTACTTTCCCAGCCTTGGCAGTGTTCTCTTTCTTTCCTTTATCCTCTTCAGATAACCACACGGTGTTACTTGTGTGCTATTTGATTCCCCTTCCTTCGAAAACCTAACTGATGCCCTGTTCCCAGGCTCTTTATCTCAAGCCTTCCCTACTGTGCCTGGCTGGGCAGGTAGTTTCCTGGTGCTTGGACCAGAGCCAATCAGTTCTGGTGGTTTTTCTCTTTTACTTTCTTTTTTTTTTTTTCCTTAATCCCCAAAAGGAAAACGCAGACCTATTGGAAAATGTGATAAATGTGAACTGATTTTATTTCTGCCATCTATTTTCATCAATTCACCAGAGCTTCAAGTTAAAATATACACTTGATTTGGAGGGAAGAGAGCGGAATGTTCAAATCCCCAGTAAGATTTCAGTATTGTGAGTGACTTTAGAATTCATTCATTCACCTCAACAAACAAGTCAACTATACACCCCAGAGTTTTGTCCAAGTCTTAAAACTAGGCAGTTGCAGATTCAAGAGATTTTTTTCCCAAACCATGCTGCACCACCAACTCCAAGATATACACATGCTCTTTTCTTGCTTAAAGTAGCATTTTTTTCTAATTCTACCAAAGCTTCTTAGCCATAAAACCGCGAACATGTGGACACATTGCATTGGCACGATTTTCCTGGCTATATGCCTAAGCTGAAGAACACAGATTAGATAAGCAGACTGTGGTATCACCCACTCTGAAAAGATTTATGCTTCAGAAAGGAAGAAAGAAAGAAAGAGAACGAGAGAAAGAGGGAGAAAGAAAGAAAGAGAGAGAGAGAGAAAGATACCAGCCCTTTATCTGTAGTGTCATTTGCAAATATCTTCTCCCATTCTGTAGGTTCCCTCTTTGTTTTGTTGACTGTTTCCTTTGCTGTGCAGATGCTTTTTATCTTGATGAAGTCCCAAAAGTTCATTTTTGCTTTTGTTTCACTAGCTTTTGGAGATGTATCTTGAAAGAAGTTACTGTGTCCGATGCCAAAGAGGTTACTGCCTATGTTCTCCTCTAGGATTTTGATGGATTCCTGTCTCACATTGAGGTCTTTCATCCATTTTGAGTTTATCTTTGCGTAGGGTGTTAGAGAATGGTCGAGTTTCATTCTTCTGCATGTGGCTGTCCAATTTTCCCAGCACCATTTATTGAAGAGACTGTCTTTTTTCCACTGCATATTTTTTCCTGCTTTGTCAAAGATTATTTGACCATAGTGTTGAGGGTCCATATCTGGGCTCTCTATTTTGCTCCATTGGTCTATATGTCTGTTTTTGTGCCAGTACCATGCTGTCTTGGTGATCATGGCTTTGTAATATAGCTTGAAATCAGGCAACATGATGCCCCCAGCTTTTTCTTTTTCAACATTTCCTTGGCGATTCGGGGTCTTTTCTGATTCCATACAAATTTTAGGATTGTTTGTTCCAGCACTTTGAAAAATGTCATTGGAATTTTGATCGGAATGGCATTGAAGGTATAGATTGCTATGGGTAGCATAGACATTTTAACAATGTTTATTCTTCCAATCCATGAGCATGGAATGTTTTTCCATCTTTTTGTGTCTTCTTCAATTTCTTTCATGAGTGTTCTGTAGTTCCTAGAGTATAGATCCTTTACCTCTTTGGTTAGGTTTATTCTGAAGTATCTTATGGTTTTTGGTGCTATTGTAAATGGAATCGTTTCTCTAATTTCTCTTTCTACAGTTGTGTTGTTAGTGTATAAGAAAGCAACTGATTTTTGTGCATTGATTTTGTATCCTGCCACATTACTGAATTGCTGTATGAGTTCTAGTAATTTGGGGGTGGAGTATTTTGGGTTTTCCACATAAAGTATCATGTCATCTGTGAAAACAGAGAGTTTGACTTCTTCTTTGCCAATTTGAATACTTTTTATTTATTTTTGTTGTCTGATTGCTGTTGCTAGGACTTCTAGTACTATGCTGAACAATAGTGGAGAGAGTGGGCATCCTCGACATGTTCCTGATCTTAAGGGAAAGGCTCTCAGCTTTTCCCCATTGAGGATGCTTATTCGCTGTGGGTTTTTCATAGATGGATTTTATGAACTTGAGGAATGTTCCCTCTATCCCTATGCTCTGAAGAGTTTTAATCAGGAAAGGATGTTGTATTTTATCAAATGCTTTTTCTGCATCAATCGAGAGGACCATATGGTTCTTCTTCCTCCTCTTATTAATGTGTTCTATCACATTGATTGATTTGTGAATGTTGAACCACCTTGCATCCCAGGGATAAATCCCACTTGGTTGTGGTGGATGACCCTTTTAATGTATTGTTGGATCCTATTAGCTATGACACTACAGATAAAGGGCTGGTATCCAAGATCTATAAAGAACTTCTCAAACTCAACACCCAAAAAACAAATAATCAAGTCAAAAAATGGGCAGAAGACATGAACAGACACTTCTCTGAGGAAGACATACAAATGGCTAACAGACACATGAAAAAATGTTCATCATCATTAGCCATCAGGGAAATCCAAATCAAAACCACATTGAGATAGCACCTTACACCATTTAGAATGGCAAAAATTGACAGGGTAAGAAACAACAAATGTTGGAAAGGCTGTGGAGAAAGGGGAACCCTCTTACACTGTTGGTAGGAATGCAACTTGGTACAGCCACTTTGGAAAATAGTGTGACGGTGCCTCAAAAAATTAAAAATAGAGCTACCCTATGACCCAGCAATTGCACTCTTAGGTATTTACCCCAAAGACAAAGATGTAGTGAAAAGAAGGGCCATATGCACCCCGATGTTCATAGCAGCAATGTCCGCAATAGCTAAACTGTGGAAAGAGCTGAGATGCCCTTCAACAGATGAATGGATAAAGATGTGGTCCATATACACAATACAGAAAGAATGAATACCCAACTTTTACATCAACTGGAGGAGATTATGTTAAGTGAAATAAGTCAAGCAGAGAAAGTCAATTATCATATGGTTTCACTTATTTGTGGAACATAAGGAATAGCCTGGAGGACATTAGGAGAAGGAAGGGAAAAATGAAGGTGGGAAATCAGAGGGGGTGACAAACCATGAGAGACTATGGACTCTGAGAAACAAACTGAGGGTTCTAGAGGGGACGGGGGTGGGAGGATGGGTTAGGCCGGTGATGGGTATTAAGGAGGGCATGTGCTGCATGGCGCACTGGGTGTTATATGAAAACAATGAATCGTGGATCACCACATCAAAAACTAATGAGGTATTATATGATGACTAACATAACATAATAAAATAAAATAATAATAAAAGAAGAAGAAAGAAAGAAAGAAAGAAAGAAAGAAAGAAAGAGGGAAAGAGGGAGGGAGAAAGGAGGGGAAGAGAAGGAGGGAGGAAGGAAATAAAATAAAGACCAAAGTTATGGACACATCTTCTTTTTTTAAGATTTTATTTATTTATTTGACAGAGAGATAGAGAGAGAGAGCACAAGTAGGCAGAGAGGAAGGCAGAGGGAGAGGGAGAAGCAGACTCTACACTGAGCAGGGAGCCCGACGCGGGGCTCGATCCCAGGACCCTGGGATCATGACCTGAGCCGAAGGCAGCCGCTTAACCGACTGAGCCCCCCAGGCGCCCCAAGTTATGGACACATCTAAACAGTGCACAACTAAAGATTTGCAAAGTGGTTTCATGGTTCAAGATCTAACAACTACTTGTGAGCCCAGCAGTAGGACCCCAGCCCCTCACTAAAGTATTAAATCTGCAGAGACAGCTGTCTGGCAGGAGGCAGGCAGCCATTTCTGCTGGTTATGGGGTTGAGCAGCCCTCCAAAAGCAAGGCAGAGGCTCTTCATTCAGTAGCTCTTTACCCTCAACTTTCTTCCACTAGGAAATGATCCATCCCAAAAGTTCTTTCTGCCAAACACCTCTCTCTCCCAAATGCAGCTCCCCCAGGAGAGATGAAAAGGCAAAACCATTAGCAAGTTTCTCATTCTACTCATTGGGGGCCACCATAGAGTCCACTTTTGAGAAAATGCTGACATGGTGCACTCGTGTCCTAAGGTGTTGAGGATTATATCTCCCTGGTATCATATGGATCTGGGCAAGCGAAATAAGAGACAGGAAGCAGGTTCAGGGAGAAAGGCTCGGACACTGGAGTTGAAGTTGAGTGGATAAAGCAGGACAAGATGGGGGATATTCTAGCAAGAAGGGTGGAGATCTTCAAGATAGCACTAAAGATGGAGGTGGGTACGTTGGGGATTGCTACATGGTTTGAGAATCAGACATACACTTGATATCTACTTAGCTGTTCTTTCCTGTGGGTGAGATGACTTCTTTTAAAGTACAATTAAATTTCACCTCTCCGCTAGCACAGTGATCAGCTCTTCCACACTATTCAGAGCTCTGGTTATCTTCTGTGGCCTAGTGTCAGCAAGGTGGAATCCAACCAAAGTCCTGCTGTGACTAGCAGCCCCATGTAAGTGATTTTTCCAATTTCTTCTCTAAGCCAATGGCTCATAGATCCTTACTATTCAGAAGTAAGAAGATAGGGAAATGTCTTTGTTTTTTAATACTTACATAGCACTTATGCACTATATGTACCAGGCCTTGTTCCAAGGGATTTTCCAAATACTAACTCATAACATACAAAAGTTCTGTGCTAGGGGGTTTCATATTTATTTTTATTTATTCCAGTGTCTCTCAAAATGATATTTGGGAACTACTCATGCCAGAATCAGGGGATTCTTGCTAACAATGATGATGTCTCAACCAATGCTTATTATAACCATGTGATATAGGCTCATTAGTGCCCATTTTACAGATAAGAAAAATGAGACTCAGGGAAAGTTTCATCCAGTCCAAGGTCACACAGGAATGAAGTGGTGGGGCCAAGATCAAAACCTGAGTCTGCTTGGTTCTAAAGCTCGTATGCCTTCAGCCACAACATAGAATAGAACTAAACCCTTAGGATGAGCATTGATACTACCCTGCTGTAATTTCAAATCTTGTGCATCTACTTTGTGCAATACACTCCAGAAGGGCACTGTCATATCTCAAACATTGTTCCTTGGGATCAATAAATTGCTGTGGGACAAAGGAGCCTAGGTTACTGGAACTAGGATGTGACATATGCTTGAATCTTAATACAGCTGTCAAAAAAAAAAAAAAGATTTATTGGGAACCTCCCACATACCCTACTCACCCTGGGAACAAAGAAAAGTCTTTCTTGCCTTCCTACCTGCCCAGGGTTTGAAGATATCGACACTCTTTTTTTGGTTAAGTCATTAAAACACTGAATTGGGAAAAAAATAGTCCCTTTCCAGCTCTACCCCTAGAACCCTTACCCTTGCTAAAATAGAATGATTTGCTAGACATTCTCCCTAGAAGCCAGCTGTCTTCTCCTAGGTGTATCTTGCTATGTTGACCTTGGGACAACATTGACCCATTGGGTAGCATCAGAACAGATAATGGTGAGAGACACTGCCATTTACCAGGTACTTGGTGGGTCATCTCTTATTAAGAAGAGAAAAGAAAAAAAAAAACATTTTTAAAAAAGTATTTTTATAAAATAAAATAAGAAACCTACAGACAATAAACAATTAAAAAGCTTTGACTCCTCAAAACCGTCAAGGTCATGAAAAACAAGGAGAGACTGAGAATCTGTCACAGACCAGAGAAGACTGAGAGAGATGAAATAAACGTTCACCTCAAGGGGATCCCAGAACAGAACAGGGCCATTAGTGGGAAACCTGTGAAATCCAGTGAAGTCTGCAGTTTAATTCATAAGAATTTGCCCGTGAAAAGGTCTCAGTCTTACTACATGTGCCAGGGTTATGGAAGCTGGCCGCACGGGGACAGCTGACTGAAGGGACACAGGAACCCTCTGTACCTTCTCTGCAACTTTTCTGCAAGTCTAAAATTCTCCAAAATAGAACAGAAATTTTTAAAATAAATAAAATATTGATGCACAAACTTGATGGCAGTCAAAGCAGACTATTACTGTCTTAGCTTAATCTTGCATTTCTCCTGTTTTTCAGTGGGGAAAAAATTAACTTTTACAAGACCTTACTTCTCTACAACCGGATGCAAGAACCAGTTCTTCCATGCATGGGTTCCAAAGGCCCCACCTATGCCTCTCTGTTATTTTCTCTCTCATGATGGAAGATTTCCTTTCATCTTTTTCTTGAAGTCTTCAAGGGAAGAAGAATCCAGAGAAAATCAAGTCACTCTAGGACATGACAGTGAGATATGGTTCCCTGGGTGGCTTCAACTTACTTCTACCTCTGTTACATACCCCTTACCACATTCTCCAACTCAAGAATCAAATAATGCTGCAAACATCATATAATCCCATCTGCTTCTTACCAGAGTCTCTCTGAAGGTCAAACTATCCCTAGCAACCTAAAATTTGGAGCAGAAACCATGAATTTATACTGGTACATTCTTGTCAGGGTTTTTTTGTTTGTTTGTTTGTTTGTTTTAAACAAATGGCTTGTGTGAAATGATGCCAAGTAAAGAACAACCTGTGAGAATTAATCATGTGGATTGGGACTGCACATGTCAGCATGTAGGAAGAAAAAAGTGAACCAAAACGTGTAAATGTCAACATTTTTATTTTCATTACAAGAATAATCTTTCCTGTTAGCATTGCTTTTCATGTCAGTTTTCAAGTTGTGGGAGAGACTTTTTCCAGTTTATATCAGGGGGACAAAACATCAAAACACCAAGGATAAATTTCAACACCAATACTTCTTAGAAATCAGCATTGACAGTGTTCGCACACTCTACCAAAGCACCAAAAAAAATAAAAACATAGAACCCTCCTATAAGTTCGGGTGGAATAGAAATGAAAGATGATTAATCAACAACAAAGACAGAGGAGAGGTCTAATGCCCTTTCCATGATCAATGGAAATTCTGATAGACAATACCAGAACTTTGATTTTAAAAATTGAGAAATGGAAAGCTACAGACTCATCATTTCCTCTCTTATATTCTTTGTCTTTCTTTTTTCAACTGACTTACATAGATTTGAAAAGTCTTTCTAGGGTCAACTTAGATGTGGAAAAATCTACGAAAAGTGACCTACTTAGGGCTCAGTGATATTCTCACAGAAACTTTAGAGGTCTTCTGGGACAACCACTCATGTTTCAGATCTGAAATGGAGGCCCAAATCAGTTGAGTCACTTTTCCAGGATGAGTTTTCTAGTGAGAGAAGAACCAGGACTCCAGTGCAGATCTTCCAGTGCCATATTTGGTGATCTATCCTTGACCCTTTGGCCTCTTTTCTGCTTATTTCACTTTGGATGAAAAAGATAAAATGTTCAGATATGGAGAAAGGGTAAAGTAATTCATTATTGTGTTCAAAGAAAAGGCATTTATAACCCTAAGAAGACCAAAAATGAATTAGGAGACAATAATTACCTGCTACTGAAAAGCAACTGTCTGTTTTGTACTATTTGGTTTAGAAAAAAAAGTGATGCTTTCAAAGCAAGCTTATATTCCTGTTTGAGCCAAGATCTTCTTACCCTAGACAGTCTTCATCATCCCCTCTATGAATATTATAGGCTAAGTACATAGAGAATAAGGATGCCATGCCACTATCTTAATACCTGCTGCCAGAAATACTCTCAGTGAGGGACCTGTTTTCACAAACAAAAAAATGTCATGATAAGTGGGTAGACTCATCATATGCAAAGTTCACAAAAGAGAAACCTAAAGTGTTTGCATTAAAAATCAACAGAAAATAACATCCCAAACCAAAAAACTCCTAGAAGATAACATAAGAGAAAAATCTACATGACCTTTGGTAAGGCAATGATTTTTTTAGATACAACACCAAAGTCACAAATCATAAAAGAAAGAAGTGGAGCTTCATTAAAATTAAAAACATGTGCTCTGCAAAAGACAATAAGAGAATGAGAAGGTAGGCCACAGACTGGAAGAAAATATTTGCAAAAGAGACATGTGATAAAGGATTGGTATCCAAAATATGCCAAGAACTCTTAAACATTAATAATGAAAACACAAACAACAGGATTAAAAAAATGGACCAAAGACACCTCACTAAAGAAGATGTCAAACAAACATATGAAAAGTGCCCTATAGCATACGTCATCAGGAAAATGTAAATTAAAGCAACATTGAGATATCACTCCACACCTATTAGAATGGCCAAAATCTAGAACACTAACGGCACCAAATGCTGGTGAGGGTGTAGAGCAACAGGAACTCTCATTCGCTGATGGTGGGAATGCAAAATGGTACAGCCACTTTGGAAGACAGTTGGGTGGTTTCTTATAAAAACTAAACATACTCTTAACATATGATCCAGCAATTGTGCTCCTTGGTATTTATCCAAAGGAGTTGAAAATTTATGTCCACACAAAAACCGGCACATAGGTATTTATAGCAGCTTTATTCATAATCGCCAAAACTTGGAAGCAATCAAGATGTCCTTCAGTAGGTGAATGGGTAAATAAACTGCGGTACATCTGACAATGGAGTATTATTTGGTGCTACAATGAAATGAGTTATCAAGCCATTGAAAAACATGGAGTAACCGTAAACGTATGTTACTTAGTGAAAGAAGCCAATTTGAAAAGGCTCCATACTGGGGTCATGATCTCAGCGTCCTGGGACTGAGCCCCGTGCCAGGCTCCCTGCTCAGCAGGGAGTCTATTTCTCCCTCTCACTCTTCCCCTCCCCCCCAAATAAATAAATAAAATCTTTTAAAAATTTTAAGAAAAAAGAAAGAAAGATTCCATACTGTATGATTCCAACTCTGACATTCTGGAGAAGGCAAAACTATGGAGACAGTAAAAAAATCAGTAGTTGCCAGGGGATGGGGTGAGAGGGAGGGATGAAAAAGGGGAAGACAGAGAATTTGCAGGGCAATGAAAATACTCTGTATGATACTATAATAATGGATAAGTTTCATTATACATTTGTCCAAACCCATAGAATGTACAATACCAACAGTGAATACTAGTGTAAACTATGGACTATGGGTGATAATGACATGTCAATGGAGATTTGTCAATTGTACCAAATGCACCACTCTGGGGTTTTGGTGGGGAGGCTGTTCCTGCATAGGGGCAGGGATTGTATGCAAAATTTCTGCACCTTCCTCTCAATTTTGCTCCGAACCTAAAATTGTGCTTTAAGAAAAAGTCTTAATTTAAGCAACTAACAGAAATATGGGTATGATGAGAGAATAAGTAAGGACAGTCAAGTCACCCGGAGCTGGACACATCCTTTATACTGTCAGAAACGCAGAAGAAGGCAGCAGACCTAGGAAGTAGGACCCCACTGAGCAGATCAAGTTAGAGCCTAAAGAACTAAGCAATCGCTGGCTCTCCCTCTGTAGACATATATCATGGCGTGCAGTTAATGAAAAAGAGGGTCTGGTTTAGTGTTCAGCCAGTGGGGTGGGTTGTGTGGTTTGCAGGGCTTGATGAGGCTACTGAGAAGAATGAACTTCACTCATACAATAGCACCTGCCCTTTTAATCATATAGGCCCCAGAGCAAATAAACAGGACTTCCTGGGGCCCCTGGGGGCTCAGTCGGTTAAGCATCCAACTCTTGATCTCAGCTCAGGTCTTGATCTCAGGGCCGTGAGTTGGAGCCCCACATTGGGCTCCAGGCTGGGTATAAAGCCTACTTAAAAAAAAAAAAAAAAAAAAGGACTTCCTATAGCTTTCAAACCCTCCCTTGTTTGTTTTCGAGATTTGTTTGCTTTGCACGTTGCGGGCTTATTCATGTTACTCTGGGGAATCTCAAGGAGAAAAGTACCTAGAGGAGGAGCTCAATAATGACCCAGAAGGCCTCATAAGGCCTTTGGCAAGTTAGTGAAGAAACTTGTCAGAGTCGACTTAACTTATAAGAATCCTAGCGTGGGAGAGGAGGAAGGGGACCCGCAGATAATGTAGGAAAGTGTTTTTTCTTTCAAGTGAGGAACGAATGACCACAAAAGGCAAATGATTAGCCCCAAATTTGTCATCTGGTTAGAGCCAGATCTCCTGACATTCAAATCAATGCTGAAGACAACTGCATTTACTCCTTTTAAAACGTGCCTCTACCTCCATCAAGCATTCAACCATGTTCTCTAGGATGTTCACTGTTTCTGACATGAGAAAATGAAACACTCCTCCAGTATCCAGCCATCTCTTTCCTCAGTGGAAGCACATTCCCTGCACTCGTGTGAGCAGAACAGCACCTTGACACCGTTCAAAGCTCCATGACTAATGATCAGAGGGGAAAGGAGTTCCAGAAATTAGGAGACTCTAAGGAAAACACCTATCAGACAAAGCTGAGGGAAATTGGTGGATGTTATGATGACAGTGCCAAAGGTAACAATATATAAAATAAAAATATCAATTGCAATAAAAAGCTGTCATGCAAATAAATGTCTTGCTTGTTAGCAGGAAGCTTTTTCTTTGTCCAAGTAGCACTTCCTAAAGCTAAAACATTTGCTTTTAGCATAGTTTTGTCAGCCTCCAATTTTGCAAATATTTTCAGACGTTATGAGGATTTTTCCCAAGACTAAACATGATCTTCTGAGTCACCCAGTTTGACTAATGTTGAAGGAAAAGTGCTCCAGTCGGCTGAATACTGGCCCCAAAGATAACCAGGTCCTCATCCCTACAAACTATGAATGTCACCTTACAGAGCAGAAGGGACTCCACAGACTTGATTAGATTTTTTTTTTTAAGATTTATTCATTTATTCGAGGGGGTGGAGAGGCAGAGGGAGAAGGAGAGAGAGAATCCCCAAGCAGACCCCGCAAAGCACAGAGCCCAACTCAGGGCTCATAACCCTGAGATGGTGACTTGAGCCGAAATCAAGAGTCAGACACTCAACCAACTGAGCCACCCAGGTGGCCCCAATGAAGGCTTTTGAGATAAGAAAATTATCATGGATTATTAGGGTGGGCCCTAAGTATAATCACAAGTGTCTTCCGAAGAGGGAGCAAGAAGATCTGACTACAGAACAGGCAGAAAGTGGAGTGACATGGAAGCAGGGGGTTGCAGGGATTTGGGGAAAGGCCTGAGTCAAGACATGCGCAAGGCCTCCAGAGTCTAGAAAAGGCAAGGATGTCTTTCTCCCCTCAGAGCCTCCAGAGGGAACCAGCTCTGCCCACACCTTGACTTTCTCCCACAAGACTGATTTCAGACTCCAGGCCTCCAGAACCAAAGGACAACCGATGTGTATCATCAGGAGCCACCACGTTTGTGGTTCTCTGATACAGTGGCAAGAGGAAACTAATACAGGTGCTGAATGGGACTGACTTCCACGCCATGATCAAGGCGCATTTCCATTTAAAGACAAAGAAGCAGAGACACACTGACTGGGTAGAATCCCACAGAGTTGATACGGGGCCCGGGGGAGCCCTGCACCTCTGGTTTGGCCTTGAAGCCTCATTCAGCATCTGTTTGCACACTCGCCCAGGACGTATTCCTCACACACCACTTTCCTAGGTGCCCTAATCAGGAAGGCTTCGGGCCCTGGAAAATTTCCAAATTAATCAATGAGCCAAGACTACAATGTTATTGACAAATAGTAAACCACAAAGGAACCATTTCCAAGCAATTGCTTTTAGATACTGTTATAAGAGGGACTCTTCCCAGGAACTTTAGGAGAAAAGGAGTGTCACAAAGTTAAACTATTCTGCATCCTATAATTCCAGACCTTTCTTTTGAAAAACGGGTAGCAGAGAGACTGCCACTGGGAGCGAGCCAGTCCTGTCCAGTTGGTCAAAGGCCACTTGGACAGGAGAGTTGGTGTCTAACCAGGCGCTCACCTCCAGGCCTGATGTCTGGTCTCTGTGTTGGGGGCCCAGGCCTCAACACCTCCCAGGAGAAAGAGCACTTCCTTCCTGAAGCTCAAGGAGGCAAGGCCGCCTGAGTGTTAGCCAATGGCAGGATAGCTCATTTCATACCTTACTTAATTCTTTCACCTCTGTTACTTTGTAAATAGAAAGAGCTGAGAAGCAAAGCCCTGAAGACAGTTAACAAAGGCTGAAGGCATCTGTCAGAGAATGGCAAACAGTTGAGCTGCTTCCTGTTTCCCCCATTTCACAGGAAAGCACTTGCCTGCGCCCCCCCCCACCCCACCGCATCCAAAGTCAACAGAAATTAATATCTGGCCACCAGGGGAAGGAATGTGAGGAGGGAAACCGTTCGACAGTACTTGACACAGAAGAACGATGCATAGCATCATTGGCCCCGCAATCTGCATTCTGTTCCTCTCACTCACCTCTTATTATTACAGAACATTTAAACATTGATTCCTACGCCACCCCCATATAAGCAAATAGTGCTATTTTTTCAAAACCAGTGGAGAAACTGAGTCAACTAGCATTCTCAAACCACAAGCTTATTTCTAGTACATGTGAGCTTAGCTGTGATTTACCCACACTGTCCTGCTTTGTCGTTCATTTCATTAATATCTTTGGCATTCAAGAAGGGTGTCCTTTCAGTAGAGGATCTCCATGTCTTAGTGCATTATCTGTCTAGACTCTAACCTGTGGTTTTCCTAGCTAAAATTGGTACCCAAAACTTGCAACCTCTGTTGTTTTGTTTTGGTTTTTTTTTAAGATTTATTTATTTATTTGAGAGAGAGAGAGAGTGAAACTGAGCTGGGGAGTCGGGCAGGGGGAGGGTAGACGGAGAGAAAAACCCAAACAGACCCTGGGCTGAGCGTGGAGCAAACACAGGGCTCCTTCCCAGGACCCTGAGATCATGACATGAGCCAAAATCAAGAGTCAGACGCTTGAGCCACTGCACCACCCAGGTGCTCTGTAAACTCTTTTCTTAGACCTTGGCTTTGCCTCAAGAAAAGAAAGTAATGTATTAGAGTCCACGTAAACTTTCAATGTATTTCTCTCCTCCCTCCAGATCCTCCTGCATATGCAAACAAGGAATGGTTCTTAAGAAAACTGTTCTCAACAGTCAGCCCGGTGATGTCAGTTAGGGGAAATAAGTTACTTTTGCTCAGACAGCATGGTGCAATGTGCTTCTGCTTGGGCTTCTGCTGTAGCCAAGAGCTGCCGGGCAGAGGGAGGGGTCCACAGGCATCCTGGAGAAGCAGCCACTCCCCTCCACTCACCCATCCACCATCATGGGTTTGCAGCCCTATTCTTGGAACTGCAGCTCATAGCACCAACAGTGAAGAAGAATTCATGTTTTGTTAAGAATCAATCCCAAAGTCAAGTGTTGGATGGCCAACCGGTAAAGCTGCAACTCCCACGAGCCTACTGGTCCACTTCTCTGCTCCTAAGAAGGCGGCCCTGGAGAAAGGAAAGGAGAAAAGCCTTGAATCTACCCTCAGAACAAACTAATATCCCCTCAAAGAGAATCTTACTCCCATTTGTCTTCAACTTTATCCAGTGGTTTCCTCAAAGATAAGGCTGTAATCTAGCTGTCTGGGCCTCTTAGCTCACAGAGGCTGACTAACCCCTCCTGTGGGGCAGGGAACCCTGAATGAACATTGCCCTTTGTGGGATGCACTGGGAATCTGCCAGGAGCTCAGGGCCTTTTTTCTGTAAGACAGAATTATTCTGCTCTGGCTCCCGGAGCAGCATGGCAGGGACAGACTGCATGACTGAGCCAGCCGGTGGCCTGCCCTGGGGCTCTGACCCAGCAGCCACACAAGTGACACTGAGCTTCATGCTGAGGCTGGCCCCACTGACATCTGGGGTCACATAATTCTTTGTTGTGAGGGTGTCCTGGGCACTGTAAGATGTTCAGCAGCAACCAACGGAGCAGCCCACCACCAGTTATGAGAACCAAGTATGTCTTGGACATTGCCAAATATCTCCTGGAGTCAAAATCTTCCCTGATTGAGGGTCACCGCTATGGAGCTTCAGAAACAATGAACAGCTGTACCCGTGTCTTTCCCCTGGTGTCCCGGAACCTGTTCCTCCTGCTTCTTCTCCACTGCGGATCATCATGACTGCAGACCCCACCATCACTCTTCACCCTCTGTCTCGTCCCCCCACCTCACGTCCACTCCCAAGCTCTGACCACTTTGCCCCTGCAGCCCTCCTTGACCACACTGCCTTCCCTGCCCCCCACCAGCAGCTCATCCTCTCCCTCTGGGGACTCTGCTGTCCTCCTGCCCGGGTCTCAGCTCTCCCATCCATTTTCCTGCTTCTTGTGGCAACTGGGCAATTTGTGTCAAATGGGAATCTCGCCCTATTGTTCCTGTGGTTTGCTCTTCAGTGGTTTCCCACCAGCTCATGTTCAAAGTCCCAGTCCCTAGGAGGTCCCCTATAACATGCTCTCTATGACCTCTCCACCTCATCTCCTGACATGTCCCACTTTCCTCCTGGCTGACCAGGATGATGATGTTCTCTGCGCAGGGCGCCAAAACTGTAGCCTTCCTGCCTTGGCACGTGTTTCTCCTTCTGTCTCATGGGTCCTCCAGCGCTCTGTCTCAAGTGTCTTCCCACCTTCTGCTCCAAGTTCCCATCCTTCTGGAGCCTTCGCTGACCTCCCCGCACTGGCCCAGACACACCTCTACTGTTGCACTTCCCATGTCCAGCCACCAGGTGGAAGCGCAGGGCTGTGTTTAAGAGCTGCAGCTCAGGGGCCAAGCTACCTAAATTCAAGAGCCAGTTCTGCCTACTACTAGTTAAATGACCCTGGGTAGATGACCTAATGCTGCTGTGTGCCTCTTTGTCTTTACCTGTAAGATGGAGGTAAACCAGAATTTATATCATGGAATCGTTGCATGGATTGTATGAGCTAATATATGAAAAGGGCTCAGAAAGTCCTTTGGTAAACATGCAGTAAGAGCTAACTGTTGTTAACATCATAATTTTCTGTTGAGGTGTCCACCTCTCCGAGCATACTGTTTACTGTTTCATGCTTAAACGTGAACAGCAGAAAGTCCACTTCACAAGAGCCTCTTAATTCTCTGCTAGGGGCTTCACATTTTCCCAATTTTTTGCAACATTTCCTGTCACACACACCCCTGCCCTATGAATCACTTGTTCAAATCCTTTGCTCTGGTTATTTCCTCATCAGAGAGGACTTGGGAGAGTTCAGATCTGATCACGCCGCTCCCCTGCTTCAAAGTCCTGTCTGGTTCACGATTGCCTGGAAGATAAAGTCTGGCTTTCCTAGGCTTAACAAAGATCCTGGGCGGGAGGGAGGGGGAGTGGGGGCGGGGCTCAGGATTAACTGTAGGTCATCTCCATCCAGCACCTGTGGTCACACACTTCCCCACCCCACATGCTTTTCTCACACTCATCACTGTTTACAAGGCAGTTTCTGCTGGAACACACTTACTCTCTCTTCATGGAGCTTGTCCCCCTCATTATATCTCCCTGAGCACCCCAAAATTCCCTCTTCTCCATTCCACTGTAGGTTGTATAAATTACTCCAGTCACAGACACCACATAGTCTCATAATTACTGGTGTTGGTATCTGACTTTTATTAATGGGTTTTCACAAGGTTAGTCCAAGTTCGTTCATTTTCCAATAAAGACAGCTTTTGGTTTTTTGTAAATGCCTTTTTTTCCCTATTAAAGTGATGAAATTGGGAGCTAGGAATAAAAGGATTTGGCCTTAAAAGCTCAGAAAATTATGCTGAGCTACAAAGGAAGGATCTAAGCATAGGCCGGTGTCATGGATTCAAGGTGGGTATGAGTTCCTTTTCACTCTCCTGTCAAGAAAAGAGGACAGCCACATGCAGACGAATGAAACTGGACCACTTTCTCACACCACACACAAAAATAAACTCAAAATGGATTAAAGACCTAAATGTGAGACCTGAAACCATGAAAATCCTAGAGGAGAACACAGGCAGTAAGTTCTTTGACATTGGCTGTAGCAACCTTTTTCTAGATGTATCTCTGGAGGCAGGGGAAACAAAAGTGAAAATAAACTATTAGGACTACATCAAAATAAAAAGCTGCACAGTGAAGGAAACAATCAACAGAACTAAAAGGCAACTAATGGAATGGGAGAAGGTATTTGCAAATAACATCTCGGATAAAGGGTTAGTATCCAAATATATAAAGAACTGATACAACTCAACACCCAAAAAAACCAAATTAATCCAATTTTAAAAATGGGTAATAGTGTTTTTGTATTCTTTGGGTAAGTACCCAGTAGTGCAATGACTAGATCATATGGTATTTCTATTTTTAATTTTTTGAGGAACATCCATACTGTTTTCCAGAGTGACTGCATCAGCTTGCCTTCCTACCAATAGTGCAAGAAGGTTCCCTTTTCTCTACATCCCTACCAACACCTGTTGTTTTTGTCTTCTTGATAATAACCATTCTGATAGGGTGTGATATCTCATTGTGGTTTTGGTTTTCACTTCCTCAATGATTAAGGATATAATGATGTATGAGCATCTTTTCATGTACCTGTTGTCTATCTGTACGTCGTCTTTGGAAAAAATATCTGTTCAGGTCTTCCGCCCATTTGTCATTTGGATTATTTAGGGTTTCTTTGAGTTGTGTGAGTTCTTTATGTATTTTAGATATTAGTCCCTTATCAGATATATAACTTGCAAATATTTGCTCCCATTCAGTAGGTTGCCTTTTCGTGTTGCTGATAGTTTCCTTCGCTATGCAGAAGATTTTTAGTTTGGTTTAGTCCCACTTGTTTATTTTTGCTTTTGTTTCTTTTGCTTTTGGTGTCTGATTTAAAAACTCACCACCAAGACCTATGTCAAGGAGCTTACTCCCTATATTTTGTTCTAAAAGTCTTATAGTTTCAGGTCTTATGTTCAAGTTTTTAATCCATTTTGAGTTTTGCGTATGGCCTAAGATAGTGGTCTACTTTTCTTCTTTTGCATGGAGCTATTTGGTTTTCCCAACACTACTTATTGAATAGACTATCCTCTCCCCATTACATATTCTTGGTTCCTTTGTCTTAAATTCACTGACCATATATGCACAGATTTATTTCTGGACTTCTTATTCTGTTCCGTAGACCTATGTGTCTGATCTTTTTGCCAATATCATACTGTTCAAATTACTATAGCTTTGAAATTTATAACATAGTTTGAAATCAGACAGCATGATACCTCCAGCTTTGTCCTTCTTTCTCGAGATAGCTTTGACTATTTGGGGCTTTTTTGTGGTTTCATACAAATTTTAGGATTATTTGTTCTTTCTGTGAAAAATGCCATTGATATTTTGATTTTACTGAATCTGTAGATTGCTTTGTATAGTACTGACATTTTAACAACATTGGTTCTTCCAGTCAATGAGCACAGAATATCTTTCCATTTATTTGTGTCTTCAATTTCTTCTATTAATAATATGGTTTTCAAAATACAGATCTTTCACCTCTTTTGTTAAATTTATTCCTAGGTATTTTGTTCTTTATTTTTTTTAAGATTTTACTTATTTATTTGACACAGAGAGAGCGAGAGAGAGAGACAGAGAGTAAGCACAAGCAGGGGGAACGGCAGGCAGGGGAGAAGCAAGCTCCCTGCTGAGCAAGGAGCCCAATGCGGGACTCGATCCCAGGACCCTGAGATCATGACCTGAGTGGAAGGCAGACGCTTAACCGACTGAACCACCCAGGGGCCCCTATTTTGTTCTTTTTAATGCAATTGTAAATGGGATTATTTTCTTTATTTCTCTTTCTGATAGTTCACTTTTAATGTATAGAAACATTTTTCTATACATACAAAAAACATGTATGTATTTTCTATACATACAAAAAACAACAGATTTTTGTATATTGATTTTGTACACTGCACTTTACCATATTTATTAGTTCTAACAGTTTTTTGGTGGAGTCTTTAGGGTTTTCTATATATAATATTATGTCATCCGCAAATTGTGATAGTTTTGCTTCTTTCTTTCCAAATTAGGTGCCTTTTATTTCTTTTTTCTTTCTATGCTATGTTGAAAAAAAATTAGTGAGATTAGGCATCCTCTTCTTGATCCTGGTTTTAGAGAAAAGGTTTCAAATTTTTCACTGTTGAGTATGATGTTAGCTGTGGGATTGTCATAATGGCCTTTATTATGTTGAGGTGCTGTCCCTCTATACCCACTTTGTTGAGAGTTTTTATCATAAATAGAAGCTAATTTTGTCGAATGCTTTTCCTGCATCTATTGAGATGATTATATGGTTATTCTTCATTTTGTTAATGTGGTGTATCACATTACCTGGTTTGCAGATGCCAAGCCATTCTTGCATCCCTGAAATAAATCCCACTTGATCATGGTGTATAATCCATTTTTTATAACCCATTTTTTTTTTAAATTGAAGTGTAGTTGACATAAAATCTTATATTAGTTTTAGGTGTAGTATAATCTTTTTAATGTATTGTTGAATTTAGTTTGCTAGTATTTTGTTGAGGATTTTTGTATCTATGTTCATCAGGGATATTGTCCTATAATTTTCTAGTGGCATCCTTGTCTGGTTTTTGTATCAAACTAATGCTGGCATCATAAAATGAATTTGGAAGAGTTCCCTTCTCTTCTATTTCTTGTAAGAGTTTGAGAAGGATTGGCATTAATTCTTCTTTAAATGTTAGGTAGAATTTGCCAGCGAAGCCATGTGGTCCTGGACTTTGGTTTGTAGGAAGGTTTTCGATTACTGATCCAATCTCTTTACTAGTAATCAGTCTGTTCAGATTTCCTTTCTCACATGATTCAGTCTTTTAGGTTGTATATTTCTCAGAATTTATCCCTTGCTTCTAGGTTGTCCAATTTGCTGGCATATAATTGTTCATAGTAGTCTCTAATTATCCTTTGTGTTTCTGTGGTATCAGTTGTAATGTCTCTTTCCTTTCAAATTTAAATTGTTATTAACTTAAATAGATTGTTTTAGATATAAATTACTATATGTAAGCCTTGTGGTAACCACAAAGCAAAAGCCTATAGTAAATACACAAAAATTAAAGAAAAAGGAATATAAGCATACCACTAAAGAAAAACATCAGGAGCACCTGGGTGGCTCAGTCAGTTGGGCATCTGACTCTTGATTTCAGCTCAGGTCATGATCTCAGGGCCATGAGATCAAGCCCCACAATGGGCTCCACACTGGGCATGGAATCTACTTAGCATTCTCTCTCTCTCTCTGCCCCTCCCTCCCCACCTCACAAGCATGTGTGCTCTCTCTCTCAAAAGAAAAGAAAAGAAGAAAGGAGAAAAGAAGAGAAGAGAAGAGAAGAGAAAAGAAAACATCAAATCACAAAGGAAGAGAGCAAAAGAAGAAGAAAGGAATGGAAAACTATAAAAATAGCCAGAAAACAAGTAACAGAATTTAAGTACATACCTATCAATAATTACTTTAAATCAGGGGCACCTGGGTGGCTCAGTTGGTTAAGCGGCTGCCTTCGGCTCAGGTCATGATCCCAGGGTCCTGGGATCGAGGCCCACGTCCGGCTCCCTGCTCGGCGGAGAGCCTGCTTCTCCCTCTCCCTCTGCCTGCCACTCCGCCTGCTTGTGCTGTCTATCTGTCGAATAAATAAATAAAATCTTAAAAAAAAATAAAGAATAATAATTACTTTAAATCAATCAAAAGACATAAAATGGTTGAATCAATTAAAAAAAAGACCTAGCTATATGCTGCCTATAAGAGACTCAATTTAGGTGTAAGGACACACAGAGACTGAAAGTGAAGGAATAGAAAAAGATGTTTCATACAAATGGAAACCAAAAGAAAGCTGGAGTAGCTATACTTACATCAGATAAAATAAACCCTGAAACAAAAAACAGTAATGAGACAAAGATGGACACTACCCAGTCATAAAGAGGTCAATCCAATGAGAGGGTATAACATTTGTAAGTATTTATGCACCCAACATAGGAGCACCTAAATACATAAAGCAATTATTAACAGACCTAAAGGGAGAAATAGTTAGCAATACAATAGTAGGGGATTTTAATACCTCATTTACATCAATGGATAGATCATACAGACAGAATCAATAAGGAAACATTGGCCTTAAACGACACATTGGACCAGATGGATTTAATAAACATATAAGGAACAGTCCATCCAAAAACAAGAGAATAGTGTACATGGAACATTCTGCAGCATAGATCATATGTTAGGCCAGAAAACAAGTTTTAATAAATTTAAGAGTACTGAAATCGTATCAAGCATCTTTTCTGACCACAATGGTACGAAACTAGAAATGAAGAAAACTAGAAAATTCACAAATATGTGGAGATTAAACAACATGTTACCGAACAACCAATGGGTCAAAGAAATCAAAAGAGAAATCAAAAAATACTTTGAGACAAATGGAAATGGAATACACCAAAACTTGTGAGATGCAGCAAAAGCAGTTCTAAAGGGAAAGTTCATAGCAATAAATGCTCATATCAAGAAACAAGAAAAATCTCCAATAAACAATGTAACTTTATACCTCAAGGAACTAGAAAAAGAAGAACAAGCAAAGCCTAAAGTTAGTAGAAGGGAGGAGATAACAAAGATCAGAGCAGAAATAAATGAAATAGAAACTAAAAAGACAACAGAAAAGATCAATAAAACTAAGAGCTGGTTCTTTGGAAAGATAAACAAAATTGGCAAACCTTTAGCCAGACTCATCAAGAAAAAAAGAGGACTCAAATAAATAAAATCAGAGATGAAAGAGGAGACATTACAACTGATAACATAGAAATACAAACGATAATAAGAGACTTTTACTTTTTTTAAAGGGTAGTTTATGGTAGAATCTGTATGTCCATATGTTCAAGGATGCTCAGTGAAGCACTGTTGACAATATCAACAAACTGGACACAACCTAAATGCCCAGTAATGGTGAGAAAGTTATAAAAACAACTGTAGTAAATCTATAAGATGGAAAACTTTGCAAGAATTTCTAAAAGATATGGAGAGACCGGAGAGATGGCATGCAGTACTAACAAGTGAAAAAGGAAAGTTGCACAGAAGTATATAGATAGAACTTAGTCTCATTTTACAAATATTAACTACATGTTAGTATAGGTGTAGAAACAAAAACTGAGTGTAGCTAGCATACGTAAATGTGATTATATTTAAGTGATGAGATTCACAGTGGACTTTCGCTTTTTACTTTGTCCATTGCTGGACCATTTACATTTCTCCATTATCATGATTTACTTTCATGATATAAAGTCAACACTGGTTTAGAGAGAATGGTAGACAGATGTGTACATTCTCTGTAAGGCTGCATTGGCCTATAGTCTGTCTTAGCAGAGTCACATTATCCAGGAAAAAATAAGATACGAATGCTCACTGCAATCTCTTAGCAAAGTTCAAAAGTGGGAAGCAAACTATAAAAGTCAGGGGAAAATATCCTAAGCATGTTTACTCTCCTGTCTCTCCAGTGCCCGCCGCATGGAGCATGGCCTCTTCAACTCCTCACCTTCTGAAAATGACCCATGAATTCCCAAAGAACTCAGCCTTGGCTCTCTTCTTGCAGGATCCTACCTATTTTCTTCCTTCATCTAATCCTTCTCTGTCCTCCAAACATAAATCGATTTTGTCTTTCTGAACTTCTTTCAGTTTTCCACTCTCAGAACTGGCAGACAAACTCAAAACCTGAGGGGTGGAGGGGAGGCCATGCATATTGATCCATGACTACTAGCATGTATCTGTGGAACACATGCTCTCTCTCTCTCTCTCTCTCTTTAAAAAAAAAAAGATTTTATTTATTTATTTGACAGAGAGAAAGAGAGAGAGAGAGCTCACAGCAGGGGGAGCGGGAGAGGGAGAAGCAGACTCCCCACTGAGCAGGGAGCCCGATGCGGGGCTCCATCCCAGGACCCTGGGATCATGACCTGAGCTGAAGGCAGACGCTTAACCAACTGAGCCACCCAGGCGCCCCCACATGCTACCTCTTTTATAAGATACGATGCCCACACCTACATACCGTAGTAATTCCACTTCAGCAATTTTCCCTATAAATAAATAAGACACAAAAAGCTAAGAGCACAGCGTGCCTGGGTGGCTCAGTCGTTAAGCATCTGCCTTTGGCTCAGGTCATGATCCCAGGGTGCTGGGATCGAGCCCACATCAGGCTCCCTGCTCAGCGGGAAGCCTGCTTCTCCCTCTCCCTCTGCTGCTGCTCCCCCTGCTTGTGCTCTCTCTCTCTCTCTCTCTCTCTGTGTGTGTGTGTGTGTAAAATAAATAAATAAAATCTTTAATTAAAAAAAAGAAGAAAAGAAGAGATCTTCTACAGTGGTTATCACTGTTTGATTTAAAGTGCCCACATTTAACAAAATAGCTCATGCTCTTTTGAAAACAAAGAACAGTAGCTATCAAACAGTGTTAAACCTTTAAGATACCATTTTCCCTGCTAGAAAAACAGAGCTTGGGGAAATGGCCATAAAGGTGCATTACAGCCAGTTATTAAACTTTGCCCTTTACTGAGTCTGGCACACTCTACTCTCTTGTGCTATGTGCCAAAGGGTCAGCGCAGAAATGTTGGATGATTATCTAGTGTGCCATTAACTCTTATTTTGCATAATTATTATTTAAGTGGATTAACATTCTGTGTGCTATCTCTGCAGGCAGCTTTCCTCTCGAGACCAGAACTTGTGCAGAACACATCACAAAAGTGCTTCAGCCCCAACTAGTAATCACAGTTGACATTCCTGCAAAGGCACACGGTTCCCAGTTAAAATATTAAATGAAAACTTGCAAGGGACTAGTCACCTTCAACTTTTAAGAAGTGACTTCTGTTATCAAATATTTCCTGAGAGTAGGTTTTGAGAAAGAAAGGGAACACATGAGTCACTGAAGACAGGTGAAAACATGAGCCCTCCCCAGCACCACCACCAACCTAAGGCACAGAAGAGGAACAGGAGTGAGGACACCAACATCAATCTTGATCTTCCTCACCTATTGCTTCAAGTTAACCCTTCCAGACCCTCTCCTGGGCTTCAGCCAATTGTCCTCATAAATTAGCACCATCAGGACACACAGCACCCTGCTCACACCTATGCAGATAGAGGCATCAACATCAGACACTGCAGAGAGCTTCTGGCTATGGGATGTGCTAAGAGTCCTCCTTCGTAAACTTTAGACTGAAAAACAGAATTAGTGCTCAGTGAATCCCAAACATGTCAAGAATTGTGGCTGCGATCAGAGTCTTAACCAAAGAATGTACAACGAAGAGAGTTGTCCTTGAATGCAAAATATGCTGTGACAATGTTATTGTGAAGATATACACTTAATAAGCTATTTTTAAAAACTAAGGAAGCTTTCTTTTTCATTATCAAAAAAAAAAAGCCACCAAAAAAGTTATTTCTGTCTGGGAAAAGAAGAAAAAGTATTTTTCTAAACACTGCTCTCTTTTATTAGTTATGTGCCACTTCATTTCATATATATATGTACATACATATATCTCCATATATTTCATATATCTCCATATATTTCATATATACATATATATTTCATATATATGTATATATATATATATATACAGTTTTTTTCAAGTGCAGAAATATGGATGAAGGAATAACAAGGAAAGAAGAGCAGGAGCGAAGTCAAGAGTGAGTTTCATTCAGAAAAAGGACACCATGAGGTCTTAACAAGAAATCTCAAATTTAGACTTGATATCTCCAAAAGCAATCTCTGCTAAACAAGGATGAAAAAACATTATGGAGTTGTAATGTGGGTTTTTGAGACCAGTCACAGCACGAGAAGACACAGAGGCAGATGGCTACACTTCCAATCAGATCTCAGAACAGGAGGTCGTGCGTGTGTCTCGGGGGCCTTCGGTCAAACCATTTTTCTCTTCCACTTGAATGGACTCTACTCCAAAGTCTTTGTTAGCAAATATGGCCTTGAGAGATGGCTAAGTAGGATGAGGGAAGAACAATTTAAAATATGTGAAAAAGATGTCTACTTTGAAGAAGAAGAATTTACATGGATTATTGAAAACATGACATCTGAATTTCCGCAAGATAGGACTCTGAAAGATCTCTCTTCTGGACGAGACGAAAGGTCATTTATCATGGTACAGGTGAAGTTCTTCTCCTCCGATCTTAGCTGCCTCTCTTTGGCATTATGCACGATTTAGTGTTTGGAGGAATTATTGGGTCCATTTTTCACTATGCATCTAAATGAGGTAGATGGAAGAAGAGGGGAAATGCACATAAAGAAAGGTTTTTCGTAACGGATGTATTTTTCCTCTAGGAAGAAAACTGCTCAGCGTGGACCAGTAGGAACCAATTTGAGAAGATGAACTCTGGGAAGCTCCAGGAAGGACAAGTAACTATCAACATTTTACTTGGCTGAAGCGCCAATGGCTTTTGTTTGATTATTTTCTTGCTTGCTTATTTATACTCCACTTGATTTCACAAAGGACTTGAGATGGCTTACAAAAAACACACAGATAGATAAAGAGTTGAAAACATAATGGCAAGGGAGCACTAAGAGGAAATCACACTAAGAGGAAAAACTAATATAGAAAAACAGACATGATGCAGTCCTGCTCTTCACTGGAGTGGACAGAAAAATTGACTCTAAGCTTCTTCCCAACCAAAGTCAGGCAGAGAAAGCTATGAGACCCATTTAACATTTTATCCATAGTGTGTTAAGTGCACGCACGAGAAATGTGTTCAGAAGAAACTTTTTTTTAAAGATTTTATTTATTTATTTGACAGAGACATAGTGAGAGAGGTAACACAAGCAGGAGGGAGTAGCAGAGGGAGAAGCAGGCTCCCTGCTGAGCAAGGAGCCCAATGTGAGACTTGATCCCAGGACCCTGGGACCATAACTTGAGCCGAAGGCAGATGCTTAACAACTGAGCCACCCAGGCACCCCCAGAAGATAACTTTTGCAGGGAGGGATATCAGATTGTGACTTCCATTCAATAAGTTGGACCAACTGATTCCCTCTTGGGCCCAAAAAGACAATCATAGGGGCTCCTGGGTGGCTCAGTTGGTTAAGCGTCTGACTCTCGGTTTTAGCTCAGGTCATGATCTCAGGGTTCTGGGATCAAGCCCTGCATGAGGTCACACACTCACTGGGGAGTCCACTTCTGTCCCTCGCCCTCTGCCCCTCCCCCACATGCCATGCAAACATATATGTACTCTCTCACTCACTCTCAAATAAATAAATAAACCTTAAAACAAAACAAAACAAAAAGATAATCATAATGTTGCTGTGCCTTTCATGAACAGACATTTCTCCAAAGAAGACAAACAGATGGCCAAAAGACACATGAAAAGATGTTTAACATCACTCCTTATATCAGGGAAATGCAAATCAAAACCACAATGAGACCACCTCACACATGTTAGAATGGCTAAAATCAACAACACAAGAACAACTATTGGTGAGGATGTGGAGAAAAAGGAAACTCGTGCACTGTTGGTGGGAATGTGAACTGGTGCAGCCACAGTGGAAAACAGTATGGAGGTTCCTCAAAAAGTTCAGAGTAGAACTATCCTACAACCCAGCAATTGCACTACTGGGTATTTATCCAAAGAATACAAAAACACTAATTCAAAGGGATACATGCACCCCTATGTTTATTGCAGCATTATTGACAAGAGCCTTATGGAAGCAGCTCAAGTGTCCGTCAGTAGATGAATGGATAAAGAAGATATGGTATATGTATATATATATACACACAATGGAATATTATTAAACTGTAGAAGAGAATGAAATCTTGCCATTTGCAACAACAGGGATGGATCTAGAGAGCATAATGCTGCACAAAGTAAGTCAGTCAGAGAGAGACAAATACCATATGATTTCACTCATATGTGGAATTTAAGAAACAAAACAAATGAACAAGGGAAAAAATGAAAGACAAACTAAAAAACAGACTTTTAACTATAGAGAACAAACAGATGCTGACCAAAAGGGAGGTGGGGGGTAGGTGAAATAGGTGAAGGAGATTGACAGTACACTTCTCTTGATGAGCACTGGGTGATGTATGGAGCTGTTGAATCAATCACTATATTGTGCACCTGAAATTAATATAACCCTGTGTGTTAACTACACTGGAATTAATTTTTTTAAAGTTGTGTCTTTCTCATTTTAAAAATAATTTTTAATTATTTCACAATATGTATATGTATCCATATCAATTATATAGTCCTATTGAGGAAGGTCTTATATGGTATTAAACTGTACATAAATTGCATAATGCTTTATCTTGCTGTGTCTACTCACTGTTTGTGAGATCTATATCCTCGGTGACTCAGTTGTAACTAGTTCATGTTTTGTTTCCTCTTTCCCTCTGGGAATCAATTTGTTTAACTTTTTTATTAACCTTGCATTTTTGAAAATTATCAACAAATACACATACATTTTCAAGAACCCCTTTCTTAGTTAATCCTACCAAATTCTTTAAAATACTTAATTCCTTATTTTAAAATTGTTCTAGGAAATACTTTTTTAAAAAGAAAGCTGCCTGGCTCATTTTATAAGGCAAGTTTTAATATTGATTCCAAACTAGGTAGGGACCATAGCAAGAAAAAAAAAATGTGTAGGGCCATTTCACTTACAAAATTCACTACTTCGATGGACTGAAGGAGAAAAGTTAAGACTACTTCAACTTATACAGAAAAAGCATCTCATAAAACTGGACAACTTTTTATGTTTTTTTTAAAGAAAGGGTACCTCTTACCTAGAAATGTCCAAGTAATCTACAACGAACCTTATATTTAATGGAGAGGCTTTAGGTATATTGCCATTACTATCAGGAATAAGACAAAGATTCCTAGAAATAGTAATGGAATCAACTGAGAAATCATTAGAGCTAGTGAGAGAGCTCAGCACAGTGACCACATATAGGACCAAATGAAAGATATCAATAGCAATTCTTTATATACTACTCTTAAATGCAGGGTACTTAACCCTTGTATTAGCTTCCTAGGGCTGCTGTAACAAGGAATCACAAATTGGGTGGCTTAAAACAGCAGAAATTTATTATCTCATAGTCTGGAGGCCAGAAGTCAGAAATCGAGATGCCTGCTCCCTCTGAAAACCATAGAAGGACCCTTCCTTGCCTTTTTCTAGCTTCTGCTGGTTTTCTGGCAATCTGGCATTCCTCAGCTTACACCTGCACAACTCCAATCTCCGCTGCTGTTGCTGCGTGACATTCCCCCCTGTGTGTCTGTCCTCACATGGCCGAGTTTCTTTAAGGATGCCAGTCCTATGGTATTTGGAGATAAGACCTTTCAGGAGGTAACTAAGGATAAATAAGGCCTTAAGTGTGGGCCTCTAATCCAATATGACTGGTGTTATCCTTATAAGAAGAGAAAGAGACACCAGGGATGCACATACACAGAGAAAAGACCACGTGAGGACCCAGCCAGAAGATAACCATCTTCAAGCCAAGGAGAAAGGCCTCAGGAAAAAACAAACCTCCCCAAGCTCTGATCTTGGACTTCCAGCCTTCAGAACTGTGAGAAAACAACTTGCTGTGACTTAAGCCATCCAGCCTGTGATGGTTTGCTACCACAGCCCTAGGAAACTAATATAGTATGCCACTCTTGGCAGATGACGTCCTTACAAGAAGTAAGTTACAAAGTCGTTGAGTATATTATATTACATTCTTAGGAATTGACCCTTGAAATTTATCTAATATAAAAACTAAATATTATAAGACTATTTTTCTTTATCACAGGAGGTTCAGCTCAATATAATCTGATTTTAGTTTAATTAGTCTGACAAATATAAAAGAGAAATAATTTACTCAAATCAACTGAAAATGCAGGAGACATTTAAGGCCCATGTTATTACCTCAGGGTCTTGCCAAGGCATAAAGACACTCTCTTGTTGAGAGAATTTGAATCATAGATTAAACAGAAGTCAGTAAGGCTCTGTTTTAACTTGAGGCATCTTTATCAAACAGGTCATATAACCTCTAACAGCAAAGAGAACCAGAAGTCAGGTCCAAAGAAAAAAATTGAGATAGACCAAATCTTACCTTTCTAACACTGAAAGGCAAGCCAAGTCAACCATCATTGTCCACCTGTTCATCCTTCCCAGCACACTCCCATCCTTCTCATTGATGTTCACCTTCCTCCTCCCCAGACAGCCAATAAACACAATCCCAGGACATTCTGTACTTAAGTATCTACTGAAGATTCTTATGTCTTTGCTTTGGCTGCTTTGAAGTGACCAAAGGTCTTTTGGATGGTAACACTCTAACCTGTGATAACCTGGATCATAGAATCCACAGACGGTAAAGTAAACACAAGGTGTTTAGGTAAAGTCCCAGGAGTCATGGTTGACCCAACGATCAAGAAGGAACAGACAGGAGGAGATGGAGGCAAGCCTTCCCAGAAACAATTGTATTTGAGAACATATCTTCGCAAATCACTAGATCTTACAAATGAGTGAAGAAAAAACTCATGTGTTGAGTCATAAAATTCATAATCTGAGTGCATATGTGTGTGTATATATATATAAGTATATAAATATTATGTATAACATATAAGACATACATAAGCTGATATGTATATATCAAAATATATGTATAACCTATGTAAAATAACATGTGTGACATAAATAATGTTAAATATGAGTAATATGTAAACATATAAAACATATAGGTTATATACATATATTATAATTAGTGTCTACTCATTCTAATAATATTATTAGCAAATTGTAATGTGTGCCAAGCCTTATGGATCCATACAAAGCATATTTTTAGTCTACGATATGAATCCATTAGCCTTCTTAGAAATGAATGCAAAAAATCAAGATTAGGTAAGTAGACCAAAAAGACAATTTTTTCAAGTCTAGATCTTTTCAGGTTAGCAAATCAAGGAAATGTGCCACTCCTCCAAACACCCATGTCGAGGGAGTAAAATAAATATACCGTGGGACACCTGGGTGGCTCAGTCAGTTGAGTGTGACTCTTGGTTTCAGCTCAAGGTCATGATCTCAAGGTCATGGGATCAAGCCCCACGATGGGCTCCATGATGGGCATGGGGCCTGCTTGGGATTCTCTCTCTCTCTCCATCTGCCCATCCTCCCGTCAAATAAATAAATGAATGTGTACATACATACCGGACGAACAGGATCAGAGTGATTTATGAGAGAATTTATTGTGTGATTTATTGGATGGCTTTTTTACATTGTTATCAAGTCCCTTCACCCCCTCACCTTACAGAGTGAGACAAACGACCTTAAAGGAATGGTCAGGTCCTCACTGTGTTGACCATATTTAATATGAATTTAAAAACAGGCTGCCTTTTACAGTATCCCAAAGCTCTCAGAAACAGAAGTCACTATGTATCATTACATCACTGTATTATCCGAGGCTGCCCTGACCAAAGACCACAGACTCACTGACTTAAACACAAACGATTTATTTCCTCACAGTTCTGGAGCCTGGAAAGTCTGAGATCAGGATGCCGGTGTGGTTGGGCTCTGGTGAGAGCTCTATTTTCACTTGCAAATGGCCACCTTCTTGCTGTACCCTCACAGGGCAGAGAGAACTCTAGCATCTCTTCCTTTTCTTATGAGGGCACTAATCCCATCATGAGGTCACACCCTCAGGACCTTAACCAACCTAATTACCTCTCAAAGACACCATCTCCAAATACCATGATGTTGGGAGCTAGGGCTTCCACCCATGAATGGGGGGTGCTTTATTCAATCCACAGCAATCACCATTGGTGTCTTGCCTATTTTGTGATTGCAGACATGGCCCTCACGTGGTGGATTTTGTATTACGGTTTTATCATTCATACGTACACGTCCGGTTTCCATTTGCCATTGTATCAGGTCCTCATTGTCTTTCCCAGGATTGCTGACATAGCTTCAGCTCTCTCCATGAACCAGTTAACTATGTACGTTGCATTAAACACTCCCTCTCAAAAACCACCAGCCGGTAGCACTGTGTCACATCAGAGCCCCGCCAGCAACACCAGTGAGCTTTAAACGAGTTACTTAACCTCTCTTTCTGTGTAATGGACATAACAATATGGCTTCCATCAAAACATGTACGTTCTTAGAAGAATGCTTGGCTTTGAAAGGCAATGTGAATGCTAGTCGTTGCTGTCACTATAAATTGTATGCCCTGTCTTGTCATTGCTTATCTCCAACTATACTCAGACTCTGTATTTCGGTCACACTCATAGCTTGCAAGCTCCCATATATGTCTTGAACTTTCTCATCCCTCACTTTTTTGCCCTTCTCCTTGAAATATCTGCCCTCAATCATCTCTACCTGTCAAGACTTCACTAATTCTTTAAAACACACCCCCAAATGTCATGTCTTTCTTGAAGTTATTCCAGTCCATTACACTCATTCTCCATCCAACCAACGTGGACTCCCTCCTGCCAGGACACGCCACATCACTGCCTTTTGACATGTTCATTATTCTGCCTTGTGTTCGTGGTTATTTGTGTATGACTAGACTGTAATCACACAAGGCATAATTAATTGTGTATTGACAGTCCCAACCCATGGAGGAACATAATTAATGTTAGCTTAATGAAATAACTCTAAGAAATAAGACAGTAACAACTGTTCAGAGTTTATTTTTGTACTTTATTAAGAGATTTTTAGAGGAGTATCTTGAAAGTTCGTGTGGCCACAGAAAGGACAGAACATTTATGGTAAATACAGAAAGATTTCATGTCTACATAGGAAAAAACATAAAGAAGAGAACACAGTAGAAGTCACGGTTGCTGAGCTCAATCATCAAGAGGTTCTCTCTCTTTTTTCTTGGATGACATTGTATACAATGTCCACGTGAAGATTTTTTTACTTAAACTCAGAGCATGAGAACCGAAGGGGAAGTTGCCCTAAAGCCCAAGGAGACAGCGGGAGCAGACAGATGGGACAGAGGGGAGCCCAAGCGATGGGAGCAAGCGACGCCCCGGCAGCACCTGCACCCCGGCCGCCTAGCAGCAACATTGCTTCTTGCAACAGCTCTTCTGCTGGCAACAGCACTTCTGCTGGCAACAGCCCTTCCCACCGCCGCAGCCACACGAGCCGCAGCCACACGAGCCACAGGAGCGACAGGAGCGGCGGCAGCAGCAGACCATGGGGACAGTGCAGCAGCACCCACAGCAGCCGGTGCAGCAGGGACAGCAGTTGACCCGGTAGCACCTGCAGGTGGTGCAGCCGCCGCCACAGCCGCCGCCACAGCCGCCACCGCAGCCGCCACCGCAGCCGCCACAGCCGCCGCCGCAACCACCGCAGCCGCCGCCACAACCACCGCAACCACCGCAACCGCCACAGCCACAGCAGCCCATGGTGTCAGGAGAGAGGACTCAGGAGGGAGTAGCGAGGAGGGAGACTCGGGAGGCGAGGGAGGTCTGATGCCACCTTCTGCTGGGGGAGCCCCTTATATACTGACACCCCCCCTTATTTTTTAGCCCAATTTCCACGGAAGACTCTCACAAGACCTTTCCTTTACTTCCTTCTTGAGCACCCTTGCCATGGTAATGCTGCTATTTTTAGCACAGCAGCATGCTTAGTAAACGCTTGAGTTTTCTGTTATGAATGAAATTGTTGTGTGTTGCATCGTCAGTCCAGATGTAGAAAACTGGTGGCCAAAGCAGAAGGAAAAAAGGCAGTTCCAGGGGCCTGACAAGGCTGCGTGTGCCTCAGACAGGAGCCGTCAGAGACCTTTCACGGGGTTCCCCTGCGCACGGCAACCAAAATGGAGAGCCGCAAGCATCCTGACAGCCTTCTGGTCGACCAGAAGTAGCTCGTGGGAGGCATTCTAAGACTTCCTTCTCTGGTTTTCAAAGGGTAAGCTTATAAAAGAGGAGCATCTGGGGGGAATGCAGACCTGCCGGAGCCAGGTTGTGCCCCCTCCAGAGCTTCAGCATAAGCCCGGAGACAGGCTGGGGTGGAGTGGCTTCCTTTCCGGCATGCTGTCTGGAGTAGCTGGACGAGGCGGGTTCTCGAGACAATCCAGCCAGAACATGCCTCATGCCTCTCTGGACTCCTGATCACAGCCGCGGGCTCTCCGGGGCAGAGGACGCAGCCGGATGGAGAGCGATCATTTCAAATAAATATTCCCCTGGCCTTGGTTGGTCCGAAACAGGGGGCCTGGCCATGGGCCTTAAACCTGAGAGAGGCAGGAGAGAAAGCCAGTAACCCAACAAAACCTTTCTTATTTTTTGTTCCCTCAATTATTTAACAACAGACAAGCAAGAGCAGAAACTTCACTCGTGGCAGATTGACTTAGGAGCAGGCTGGCTACAATTATATCTTTAGCATCTGACATTACACAACTTTAAAAAAAAAAATTGTAATGAGCAAGCCATTCTTGTGAACAAAGAATCTCAGGGAGCCAGGAAAAGCATATCCCAGTTTTAAGGGGAGACAAAATACATTTAGGGGTGCCTACTTTTTCTCTTTTCAATTTGGTTTTCACTTATTCTTTCAGATAGTTTTTTGTAACAGAGAGGTGTGTCGTGAATCCCAGTAGAGAGAAAAACAGTGTTTGTTTTATTTTTTAAACCCATGGTGACTAAGAAGTATATACAGAAACAGAATTTTACCCGGCTCTAGACTCAGACTCCCATGGTTATAAAAAAATAAAGATTGTTCTTAAATATTTCAGGCATTTATTTAGCTCAACAGCTGTTCCATTGAATATTTACAAGGGTCCGGTTGCGATTGGAGGCCCTGGGGCAAAAAGTACACATACACTCACGTTCTCACGGGCACAAACCTCCTAGAAGTATGTTCTCATCCAAATATAGATTTAAGAGACAAGTAAAGGTTAAAATTAGCAAGGTTCATGGACCAAGACTTCAACAAGGAAGGGTATACGAGGCCCCGTGAGATCCTTCCTGGGAAGACAGACAAACAACAACAAGGCTCTGGCTCAGCTTGTGGAGATGGTATATAAGGGGCTCCCCCCGCAGATGGCGGCACCAGACCTCCCTTGCCTCCTGAGTCTCCCTCCTCGACTCTCCTGAGTCCTCTCTCCTGACACCATGGGGTGCAGGTGCTGCTGGGGCATCTGCTTGCTCCCATCGCCAGGGCTCCCCTCTGTCCCATCTGTCTGCTCCTGCTGTCTCCCTGTCACCTGAACTTCCTGGCATTTTCTCTTTGGTTAAGTATCTCATACTCGGAAGTGTTGGTGAGTCTTCATGGTCTGAGAGCACTAGCAAGAACATCTTGTACAAGGACATCCAGTGGGAGAGATGGAGATCATCTTGATTATTCCTCTGTGGCTCTGGGGGCTTCGCGCTTGGCGAATGCTGGCAGTTTGGCTGACCCTGGCAGATGCCGGCCCGGCACCTGCCCAGGGAGTAGTTGTGAGGGGCAGACTCCCCAGCACGTCCCCCTCTGCTGCTCCCTGGCTACTGACCCTGCTGTGAGAGCTTTATGGCTTGGGCTCTGTGTTGGGACCTTGCTTGCATGTCTTCTCTGTTTGCTTTGGGTGGCTCACGACTTCACACCTCAAAAGTGTCTGAACCAAAAGTTGTGAGCCCTTCCCAACACCTGAAGAGCAGCCCACAGCTCAGACCAGTAGAATCATTTTACTCTGTGTTCATTGCTTTTGCCTGTCTCTGGACAGAAGTGTCTGCCTTTCCCATCTCTAAGCACAATGGATTCCGGATTTCTCAGCTGCGGCTTTGTATTTCTAGTTACAACACTAATAATGTCTAATAAACTATACTAGGTCATCCTTGAAATACTGACTCCCAAAAAGCTTCTCATTTGGTGGTTACCTCTCAGGGAGGATGAGCAGGTGGTGTTGAGCAGGGAAGAAAGAGCCCCGCTGGGGTTGCCTACATTTACCAGGAACACCAACTACTTCTGGAATGGATGGCCTACGGTAAATTTTTCAGTATTTTATCTCTTTCGAATCTATATTGTAACTTGAAATATTTTCAAGTTTTTCGGGAAGGTCTTAAGTAAACTGACAATAATGGCTAAGAACACACAGGGAGCTTGATAAAATCTCCCTCAGGCATCAGGATGCCTATCATGGCCATCCACACGTATTCCTTCCGAGGCAAAATAATTTCATGAAAATACAGATTTTGTATACAATTTAAATTTGACTTGGGAATGGCATCTTCTTGACAAGCGGATTTCCTCATTTGAATTTAAAATTTGGGTTTAGCCACAAAAGATTAATTCCCACAGATTTTTAGCCAACTCAGGTCTGCCTACAACCTAAATATTCCCTTACAGGAAAACATAATACCGCTCCTCAATTAGAACTTTATTTTCACATTAAATGTACACAAATCAGCTTTTGGAGCTATGAAGCTTTGAGGTGAACTCTGCCATCCCATTTGCAAAAGGGATTTTCCATAGAGGATATCATACACACCGCCACCACCAGTTTGTGTGAAATAAGCTTGGATAGAGATAGCGAGGAAGTTTGGCCTTCAAGATCTCTTGAACAGTTTTTTTTCCAGTCCCCACTAGCTACTTTTGAAAAATGAATAGCAACCTGTTGGCATGGGCATGGAAAAGTTGTCCCTTTTCTACAATATTGGTGAGAATGCTAAGTGGTACTATTTCTCGGGATGGCAATTTAGCAATCCGCACGTTTTTTGTTTTTTGTTTTTTTAAAGCACGTGCCTTTCAACTCAGAAATTTCACATCTTGGACAAAGACATACTATTGGCAAGGCTATTCATTGCAGTGTAGTTAAAGACCAGGAAAAAAACCTAAATGTCTGCCATTGAGGTCACATTAAATGTTATATCTATACATCAGAATACTGAACAGCTGTCAAAAAAGAGAGATGGGGCACGTGGGTGGCTCAGTCAACTAAACATCTGCCTTTGGCTCAGGTCATAATCCCAGGGTCCTGAGTTGGAGCCCCACGTCAGGCTCCCTGCTCAGCTGGGAGCCTGCTTCCCTCTCCTCCTTGCTCATGCTCTCTCTCACTATCTCTGTCAGTCTCTCTCTCAAATAAATAAATAAAATCTTAAAAAAAAAAAAAAAGAGTGAGATCCCATGGCACGTGGGTGGTTAAGCATCTGCCTTCATCTTGGGTCATGATCTCCAGGTCCTGGGATCCAGACCCACATCATCAGGCTCCCTGCTCTCTCTCTCTCTCACACACAAATGAATAAATAAAATCTTAAAAAAAAAAAAAAGAGTGAGATCTTTGTGAATTTAGAAGGGCTTTAGAAGGGATGATTTGAGATCTCAACAAGATCATTTATGTGAATAGAAACTCACCCAAAATATTATAACATGCAGTCAAGGGAAAGGTGTTATCAGCAAGGTGTGCATGAGTGGGGTGGCCATGGGGGGACAAAATGGATTAGGGAGATTTTAGAAAGAAAGATTTAACTGATGGAAATTCCACAGGCTTTTAGACGGCACAAGCACCACCAAGCATTATAGCGTTCCTGTGACATCAGCTCCCCAGAGAAGTATTAAAAATGCTCCGGGGAGTGTTCATACCCAAGGAGAGAGGTGCTCTGAACTCTTCTGCTTCAGGGGACTCACTGTGTCTCTTCAGTTACACACGACAGTCCTGGGCCTGAGGCTGAGGGAATCCGGCCAAAACTGTGGCCCCGATGGTGTCAGCAGCTGCCTTCATTGCTGTGCGGGACACAGGTGTCTGACTTCCAACTGGCCAAAGTATTCAATGTGTCAGGCTTTGGGCTGAAAGTAAAGCAATTTGGGAAACAGTCAGGAAATCCTTATAATTACGTTAGGTCAATCTATAGGTTTCATTAAATAATCCACCCCAAGCTTGTTCTCTGCAGGTTTTCAAATTCCTGTAGGTCCTAAAGATGTTCTTTAGTCAGGGAATTAGACCTACACTGTCCCTCAGATATCTAAGGAAACACACCCAGGTGAAGGAACTTGTCCCCAGACACATTCCCAACAGAGGTGAGGATCGTTCCACTCTCCACTGGTAAGAGCACTTTGCCAAACATGTGGGGAAATGCCACCCAGAGACACGAAATGCTGCCCTCACTTCCTCCCTGTGTCCACCTGCTCTGACTTCACACCTTGGAAACTGACATGAAACATTCGGAGAGAAAAAGGGAGGAAATGGAGTGGGAACTCCCTCCTTCTTTCAAAATATTTTTTTCTGATTTTAAAATAATGTAAACTCATTATAAGCAACTTCAAAATACAGAAAATTCTAAGGGCGAAAGTTAACATTGCTTATAGTAACCACTTCTACCATTCAGTTATATTTCTTTCCATTGTTTTCCTATGTTTTTATTTTTTCCCAATATTTTTATTTTGGAGAATCTCAAACCTACAGGAAAGGTGTAAGAATATTGTAGTAAGATTTAAGTTCATTAAGTTCACCATTTAAGTTCACCAATGGTGAACATTTTGCCAGAGTTTTAGTGTTCTCTCTCCCTTTCATTTGAGAATAAGTTTCAAATATGAAATTTCACCCTTAAAAATATTAGCATGTATTTCCCAAAAGGGATCTTTTGCAAAACTACCACACAATTTTCACACTTAAGAAACTTAACAGTGATACATGCTACTATGTAATATACAGATAATCTTCAATTTCTCTATCCCAAGAATGCCTTGTAATTTATATAGACAATTTTAGCAATTATTCAACCTGGCTCCAACCAAAGATGTATTTTAAGTTGTCTTTCATCTAGAATGGTTCTCCAACATTTTATTTTTGTCCTGGCAGGTTGTTGTTACAAAAATCACCCTCAGAATGAATTTGTTTGTTCCCTCATGATCACACTCAGGTTAAACATATTTGCAGGAATACTACACAGGTGATTTTTTTCCCCCTCAGAACATGGCATTGAGAAGTATGTGATGTTGGGGCGCCTGGGTGGGTCAGTCGTTAAGCGTCTGCCTTCGGCTCAGGTCATGATCCCAGGGTCCTGGGATCGAGCCCCGCATCGGGCTCACTCCTCCGAGGGAAGCCTGCTTTTCCCTCTCCCACTACCCCTGCTTGTGTTCCCTCTCTCGCTGTGTCTCTCTCTGTGAAATAAATAAATAAAATCTTTAAAAAAAAAAAAAAGAAGTATGGAATGTCAGTTTATCCCTTACTGGTGATGTTAAATTTGATCAGCTAATTAATATGATGTCCACCACATTTTGTCATTGTTAATCTACTCTTTCCCTTTTAAAAACCATGGTGTTATTTTCTGTGGATTTATAAAACAAAATGAAGAATATTACAAATACATAGGTTTTATTCTGATTTTTGACTTGCCATTTAATTGTATATACTTGCCCTTATATTAAATATTTGCTTTTTAGAGACTGTTTTTAATGACCACATAATAGCCAATTTTGGGAAATAATTTCCTCATATTCACCACTAAGATACCTAAGCAACTGGACATTTAGCTAACCATTTGGAAATATAAACTTGGATACCAACAACAAAAGAAAAAAATGATTTTTTCCTTATTTTGAAAATTGTGTAGATTTATAGTTTTTAAAAATATTATGGAGAGGTCCCATGTATTCTTATTCTAGCTTCTGTCAATGGTAACATCATGCATATAACTATAGTGTAACAGTGGTTTCTTTTAAGTAAAAACTTTACGTCACACCAAATCGCCATAAATTCCAGATGGATCTTTTTATATTTCAATACTTATACTTTATACTGAAATATAAAAATTAAAACCATGGTGTAGTACAAAAACTATAGGAGAAAATTTTATATTCCTAGAATGTGGAAGGTCTTGCTTACTATGGCACTAAGACCAAAACTCGTAAGAAAAAAAATGAATATGTAGAATTTATAAAACATTTAAACATCTGCCAACAACTCAACATGAACAAAGTCTCATTTTTTTTAAACTGGGAAAACTATATATGCTTATCTGACAGACAAAAGATAAATATCTTCATATATAAGGAGTTCATACAAATCCATATGGAAAAAAATGTACAAAGGACAGAATCAGGCATTTAAAAAAAGTTAAAACACAAACCAGGGCTCCTTGAAAAATGGGTGATTCCTGGTTTGGGTCATAAAATGCACAAGTTGAGCCCCGGAAGTCTTGTCATTCTGGAAAACGGGAAGCTACAAAGTGTAATGGAATCACATTGAGGGGACAATTTGAGCATCAAAAAGAATAATAACTGTAATGTACTGAAACACATTAGATACTTTTAAATACAAGAGTTCAAAATAATACCAACAAATAAAAAATAAACCTCATCAGTCATCTTTGGAAGATGCCAGAAAATTAACACATTATTTTGAAACCGGTTTTTAAAAATGGTGGGGCAGAGAACCAGGCATTTTTCCCACCTTTCCTCTATAAAATGTACCTCAGAATAACCAAAGAGTTGAGAAGAGGACATTTGTCTCTGCAGACGGAGTCCTGGTAACGAAGAGGAAGGAAAATGCAGCGCTAATGAATTCGTGGATGTCTAACCGTGGATGCCAGTATCACACAGAGAAAGACAAATAGAGTGTGTGCCTCTTGATGGAAGAATTCAACTCCACCTATGAAGCAAGTTTGTCCAAAACTGGATACAGAATCCTAGCAGGCCACTAGATGGGATTACTGGAAATCCAGAGGGTTAAATTGATTCCATGGGGCTGCAGGCTTCCAACTCCAGAACTCAGCCATGGAAAATTAACCAACTCTGTAGTAAAGACAAATTGCAAGGGCACAGAGAGGGCTGCTGGGGAAATGCAGTTTAGAATAGACCGTAGAGGCTTCAACCAGTTCTAGGGATACACAAGTCTTCTTAGAACCCTAACTAGATAACTGTTTTTTAAAATAAGATATTTGGGGAAATTTGAGCATAACTAATTACTAAAAGATATTAATTAAAAATTATTCTTAGGGGCCCCTGGGTGGCTCTGTCGGTTTAGTGTCCCACTCTTGATTTCAGCTCAGGTCATGATCTCAAGAGTTGTGATATCGAGCCCCACATCAGACTCCGCACTGGGTGCGGAGTCGGCTTGGGATTCTCTCTTTCCCTCTCCCTCTGTCCCTCCCCCACCTCTGCTCATTCTCTCTCTCTCTCTCTCTCTGTCTTTAAAAAAGAAGCACTCTTAACTGTTAGGCATGACGATGGTATTGTGGTTATACTTTAATTCTTACAAATTTGCTTCAAAATAATTGGCTATGAATTAATCATTGTTGAAGCTAGGTCCATGGGAGTTCATGATACATGTTTAGAATTGGGTTCTGGGGTCCCTGGGTGGCTCAGTCGTTAAGCGTCTACCTTCAGCTCAAGTCATGGTCCCAGGGTCCTGGGATCGAGCCCCGCATCGGGCTCCCTGCTCAGCAGGAAGCCTGCTTCTCCCTCTCCCACTCCCCCTGCTTGTGTTCCCTCTCTCGCTGTGTCTCTCTCTGTCAAATAAATAAATAAAATCTTAAAAAAAAAAAAGTTGGGTTCTGTTTTGGTTTTTGTTTTTTTTACAGTGACCTTCACTGATTAGAAAAACATTAATTTTCTCATTTGCTGTATTAACAAAACATTGTTTTAATCGTATCTAGTGTTGATTGCAGAGCATAAAGAAACCGTCATACACAGTGGCTGGGAGTAACTGATAAACATTTTATAGAGAGCAATTTTGTGACTTTTATCAGCAAAACATGGATAAACTTTGATCTAGTCATTCCACCTTTAAGAGTTTGCCCCAAGGAAATAAGCAGGAGTGAGGAAAGTTGTAATGTATAGCTAACATTTATTGAACTCTTATTTTGTGCCAGGCACTGACTCATTTAATCTTCATAATAACCATTTAGATTCAGTATATTATTTTTTTAAAGATTTTATTTATTTATATGAGAGAGATAGAGAATGAGAGATAGAGAGCACGAGAAGGAAGAGGGTCAGAGGAAGAAGCAGACTCCCTGCTCAGCAGGGAGCTCCGTGTGGGACTCGATCCCGGGACTCCAGGATCATGACCTGAGCTGAAGGCAGTCGCTTAACCAACTGAGCCCCCCAGGCGCCCCGTCAGTATATTATTTTTTTAAAGATTTATTTTATTTATTTGAGAGAGAGGGAGAGAAAGAGCGCCCGCAAGAGGAGGGGGGAGGGGAGGAGAGGGCAACAAGCAGTGATAACAGGGGCTCCGCCCCAGGCTTTTGCTGGAATTCAGTCCCTAGGGTGGTCACTGCTGTGCTGCCCTGTGCACTCTCTTGCTCAGCTTGTCCTGACAGATCCCTAGGGTTCCAGATCACACACCCAGGCACAGCTGCCCCTACTCACCCCACCCCCACCCGCATCACCAGGGAGCCCTTCCACTGCCACCAACTGGCTCTCAGGGGCCCCTGCTCTGCTCGGATGAGGGCAGAGTGCCCGGCTGGTGTCCACGGTTCTTACAACCACTGGGCCCACTCCCCTCTTCCCTCTTTATCCCAAGGATGGAGCAGAGCCTTCCTTTAATTCCCCATGACCTTTCAAGGCCTCAGATTGTAACTATTGACAAGTCTCTACAGGTTCAAGGACAACAGGGAGTGACTTAAAACCACAACCAAATACAAGCCGTGCTCTTCACCCCGTGTGCCTCTCCCCACCTCCTTCCACCTTGCTGCCTACCCCTACTCTTCCTACAGATTGCCCTCCAGCATCTTTGCTCCCTTTGGGTCACAAACCACAATTAAACTCCACTGAAAGAAGAAGGATTCACTGGCCCCAGGCAGGGCCTCACCCCATGTGCTATTCTTAAATCTGCCCGGGCTGGCTCAGGTGGTGGAAGGTGGGAGTATCTGCTCCCTTCAGGGTAAATTCCACTTTAGTCCCACCCACACAGATGGGGTCTGCCCCCTGCCCCCAACTTCACAGTAGGACAATTACCTAAGAACTCAATTAACCAACAGCCCTACCTCCTGATGCTTGGAATATTTCATTTCAAGCATCATGTGGGATGTGGCCTAGGAATATTCCACGTCTGTTGAAAAGTGCCAAACTCTGTCCTATGCATTTTCACACTCCCTCCTTCACTGGGGGTTAAAATGGAACTGGGACATCTTTCCTAGAGACTCAAGGCCAGTACTCCAGACCATCTGTGACCATTGGCTTGAATGAGAGGACACACACTGTCCCCCCACCCCCCACCCCAGGCAAGCAGGCACCTGAAACCAGGCAGAGAAGAGAAACAGGTCTACCCAAACAGCTCCAAAGCAGCACAGCAAATGAAATATCATCTACCAGATCCCCGTGCCCTGATGGACTTTGTGTCTGCCTCTGTGGGAAGGAGGTGAATGCTTGTCTATCTGTGTGCCCAAATCACAGGAGCAGCTGAAGTCTGCACCCAAGACAGACACTGCCTTCAACTTCTATATGAAACCTCTCTTGTTCTCACCAAGGCACAATTAGAGGAGGGAAAACTGTTGACAACTTAAGTTCTACATGTTCAAAATTGGACTCTTGATCTCCCTACCAATACGTCCCCCAAAAAAATGCTTTTCTCACAGACACAACCCTCCCTGTGAATCCTCCTCAACAGTGACTTCATCCTTCCTGTTTCCCAAGCCAGAGAGACACTGGCACCCAGGGATGCCTATCTTTCTCTCTGGTCCTGCGCTAGATAGATCAGCAAAATTGGGTGCCATCACTGGAATCCAACCCACTCTCACCTGCACCCCCACCCCAGCAAGAGCTTCCTCAGGGTGGAGCGTCTCCCACCACAGTGGTGTCTCTAGTCTCCCACCCCCCTGCCATAGTCAATTCTCAAGGCACAGTGACAGTAATCTTTCTGCAGAGAAAGTCAGGTGATCTCATCTCTAACTCACACCCTCCTCAGGTGGCCCTATGACACTCACCTGCCAGGTTGAAGTTTGCAATGACCTGAACTGACAGGTGAGATGCAAACCGCCATCCCCCCCACCCCGCCCACCACCGCCCCCTTGCTGAACACCTGCTCCCAGCACCCTCATCTGCTTACAGTCCCATAGTCCACAGTGCTCTTGACCCTGACAACTGGACGCCTCACTCCCTCCACACTTCCTGGTCTGTCTCAAATGTCACCCACCTTCTCCAGGAGTCCTATCTGAATCACTCAATTTAAAATTGAAATCTTACTCACCCTCCCTGCAATCCAAATCTCTCCTATACTGCTCTTTCTCCCCATGACATCATAGTTTAATATACTTTATGTTTTAAGGACCTCCATGGCACAGAAAACAATGGACTGTAATCTGTGGTTCATAATACACTCTAAGCATAGTCTTCTTTATTTAGTTTGCTAATTATTTTGGTAATGTAATAGGATAAAGCCTTGACATCATAGTCTAAAAGTTCCTCACCACCCCAACCCTTTCTTCTGCAGCCCTACACCCAGGTTAGTCCTTACCCTAAAGCCTGTGCTCATCATTTCTTTGCTTTTCTTTGGACATGGATTTATTACATCTATATGCATTCCTTCCTGTTACTACACTAAAATTCATTGGTTCATCTACTCTTTGGATGATGGGAATTTCCATTGCTTCCAGGGTTTTGCTGGTTTTGACAGTGCTGCTGTAAACATTTTTGTATCTATCTGCTGGAGCACATGTGGAAGAATTCCTACACACCTGAGAGTGGAATTGTTGAGTCTCATGGAAATAAATGAAGACCAACGAGAACAGAAAAGGTTATTTATTCAGACCTCACTACAGCAGAGGGGTTGGCCACCATCTCTTGCCCTTTGGCAGAGACTCAAAGGCAGACAGAGAGGGAGAGCTTTAGGGTGGAAAAGGAGAGGCTTCGGGTGTGCCCCAATGGGAGCCTGTGGCCCGAGGAAGGTGGAGGCAGGATAACTAGATGCAGGGCATCCTATGTGACTGGTTGAAGGGGCACATATCTGGCTCTCTCTAGTTGGTCCTAAGTTGCAAGTAGGGACAGAAATCTGGGAAACTGCCAGTTACTGATCAGGTCCTGACTATCTGGGGCCTTTATTGCAGGAGTTATTACTTGACTCCCTGGATTCTTTGCTGGAGATAATGATCAGGCTTCTGGAAGGCTGACCTGCAGGTAGTAGATTGGCTGCCTGGACAGCTTACTTAGATAAAGGCTGGTTTCCTGGCTGACTGCTGCAGATTATGGGTGAGAGTTCTGTTTCTATATATGGTTTGGCCGTTGGCCATGTGTATGTTCAGTGTTTAGTGTCTACCTTATAATATAGTCTATACCTTATAATATACCTTATAATACACTCATTTACTAAGTGTATTATCTCGCTCCCACGACTAGGATGTTGGGTCTATGAGAATGGGAATTTTTATCTGTCTTGTTCACTGATGTACTCTTGGTGCCTAGAACAGTGTCTAGCACCTTGTAGTTAGTCCCTATGCATTTGTAAAATCGGGAAATACAATGTATAAAAATATCATGCTGCTGGCACGTGTTTTATTTCCCTGTTATCCTCAGAAGTAAACACTGTATCACTCAGACCTAATTTCCCTCCGTTAGTGCAGGAATGTTCCCAGCCCTGGACTATTTTCCTGTGTCCCACCATGCCCAGGCATGTCTGTCAGAGTTGGTGATCCCCAGGTGTACGCTGAAGCAAATTCATCTATTTCATTTTATTTTCCCGTTCCTTTGATGCACACATTAGTGTGATGGCTGGCAAACAGTAATAAGTAATGCCCCACCCAGTAGGCACTATCACCCACCATCTCCTGGGTGTCTTTGAAAACAGACCTGGGCCAGGCAAGAGGTCCCCATTTTTGCTGGAGACTTGCGAAACAGGGCCCGGCCTCCGCGGAAGCATCCCCAACACTGTGATTTGATGTGTGCTTTTCCCTTGCTTCCTGCGCTACGCTCCTGCGGTTCTGTTCAGGGCAACTCGCTGAAGCACCTGTTCTCTGTGAGTACTTGCCGGATGGAAGAGAGAGAGAGGACTCGAGACCTCGTGGGCTGGGTCATGAACCAGTGGGAGGAGATCACCTCCGCAGCCCCTGAGCAGCTGCCTGAAACGTTGAGGTGTGCTCTTCTGGCCCTGTCTCCATCCCTTGATTTCCACAAGAAACAGATTTAAGTAGAAAAGTCTAAAGCATCGTTCATATGAAAGGGTACTGCATTCTGAATGTGGGTTCATCAATAACATACACTCTGTGTGGTTTCACCTTCAAGGGGCCCTGAGACATGTGGTCTGAAAACAACCCATTGTGACATTTTAAATATTTTATTTATGTAGAGAAAGAGAGAGCGTGAATGGGGGGTAGGGGCAGAGGGAGAGAGAGAGAGACAATCCTCAAGCACACTCCCTGCTCAGCCCAACATGGGGCTCAATCTCATGACCCTGAGATCATGACCTGAGCAGAAATCAAGAGTCAGATGCTTAACCAACTGAGCCATCCAGGCACCCCCTCCCATTGTGATATTTTAAGTTTTCAGTTCTTATAATATGTTTAGGATCTAGCCCCATGTCGGGCTCAGGGAGCTTGTTTCTCCCTCTCCCTCTGCTGTTCCCCCTGCTTATGCTCTCTCTCTGTCAAGTAAATAAAATCTTTTAAAAAATATATATGTTTAGATATGACAGAATATAGTCAAAGTGAAGAAAGTGTTTGGGTAACTCACAATGCTTACTAACAGATTTTTTCACTTATGACCACACCGGTATTTTATGACCACAACCTGACAAAGACACAGTTAACTAGTACTGGTGATGGAGTAAAAGTTCTCATTAATATGCAGTCGGATTTTAGGTTGTTAATAGGACCAGACAGAAATAACTAAAACTTAAATAGGTACACATTGCTTTAGGTGTTGAATTTCCCCTGACTGTAGACACTGAGATCAAAATCTGTTTAAAAAGTTGAATCCAGAAGTGGAGAGACAGAATCCATTGATACAGTGTTACCAGAATCTTTTTCCTGACTTGCACAGGGGGATAGTTGAAGCCACCAAATTATGACCACCCTATGAAAACCTATTAATGACAGATTATCCACTACTTACGCCAAACCCATCTCAAACAAACATCAGGGGGTCTTACTTTGATGAGTGTAATCACATCCCTGGGTGAGACACAGTCGAGTAAGGACAAGAGAGGAGATGTCAGTGATACTTTGAATGCCCGTTTTACGCGGTTTATTAGGAAAATCATTGCCTTAGGTTTACAGAAACAGAAACTAGCAGAGATTCGGGATATAGAAGCCACAAAAAGAGGAGGAAAGGAGTAGAAACATACATTTCAGCAGGAACATTTCAAGAAAGCATAGCATTAAAAATCATCACTCTTGTGTTGGGCTCATACTTTGGTGATGGACGGAGGATTGTGCTGGTGTTTTCCATTTAGAGGCAGGATATCAGGGACCAGGCGATCTATATTAAACTCCTCAGGCTGAGAACCAGTGTCATGTCACCCCTGTGACATTCAAATCAGGGAGGACTGGCAGGAAGAAAAATCTTACCAATGGGAGAGTTACCTGCAGCATCTTCCCAGAGGCCGGCCGGCCGTCTAGCAGCAACACTGCTTCTTGCAACAGCTCTTCTGCTGGCAACAGCACTTCTGCTGGCAACAGCCCTTCCCACCGCCGCAGCCACACGAGCCGCAGCCACACGAGCCGCAACCACACGAGCCACAGGAGCGACAGGAGCGGCGGCAGCAGCAGACCACGGGGGTACTGCAGCAGCCCCCACAGCAGCCGCAGCAGCAGGGGCAGCAGGCCGAGCAACAGCCCACCCGGTAGCACCTGCAGGTGGTGCAGCCGCCGCCGCAGCCGCCGCCGCAACCCCCGCCGCAGCCGCCGCAACCGCCGCAGCCGCCACCACCACCACAGCCGCCACAACCGCCACAACCGCCACAACCGCCACAACCGCCACAGCCACAGCAGCCCATGGTGTCAGGAGAGAGGACTCAGGAGGGACTAGCGAGGAGGGAGACTCGGGAGGTGAGGGAGGTCTGGTGCCGCCGTCTGCGGGGGGAGCCCCTTATGTACCATCCCTGCGCGTAGGGACAGTGAGACACATGACCACTTCCCTGTTGCTATTTAGTTCAGTCATCATGGGAAAAACTTCATAATATATTAATGACTTCCCTTTTCGTGATGTCAGCTAGATTTATTAGGTTATTTGTTTATTTTTCCAAGTCAAATAAATGCCCTAAAAATTCCAGTAAGGGCTCCTGGGAGCCACGGAAAAAGGGGGATGCTGTCAACAGCTACGGACACGCTAAGAAAGCCCACGCAACACAACATACTGTGGCTGACCTCCGAGCAACAACTAACATCATGAAGGGGCTATTTCCGTGCTCAGCCCAGAAGTCCTCTTACCAAAGACTAGACAAATAAAAGGAGTGTCAGGCTGAAATGGCATTGCCAACTGCAGAATCAGCCTTGCTACCCTCATCAGAGATTGTTTACCAAAGAATGAAAGCCTTACTCCTCTCCACAGACTTGTAAAGCAGGTCACCGTGTTCATTAATGGGTACATTTCACCTAGCAAGCCTGCTTAGAAAGCACAAGTAAATATTTGCAATGGCTCATCTTTTTCTGGTATGATTCTGATTGCGTTTAAAATATGAAGGCATTTCCTAATTAGAACAAAAAATGAATCTTGAGTGCTTGGGAAGTTTTTATCAACTGATATCTAAGAGGAAACTCTACGTGAAAAATGGTATGGCCCACAATGGCAGATAGATGAAGAGAAATATTTTAACTATGTACATCTATTTTTAAATTAATATTCAAGGCATATTTGAAAGCTACTGACATAACCCATATTGCCAGTTTCCACTGGTCTCATATAGGTGACCACACACCCAGCCTTAGATCCTTTTCTAAAGCATACACCAAATCATGGCACAAAATGGTCCATTACAGAACCTCCCAGCACAGAACGTCATCTATGTCAAGGGCTGAATGCTTCTTTATTATTGAGAAATATTTTTTTTAGGTGAGTCTCAGGCAACTATATTGCTTTGGAATGATAGATGAGAAGTACTTCAGAATATACTTTGGAAAGATAAAACAGTGGTAGGGGTTCCTAACCTTGGCACTGCTGACATTTTGAGCCAGATATCTCCTTGTTGTGGGAGGTGTCCTATGCATTTTAGGATGTTGAGCGGCATCCCCGGCCTCTGACTAGTTATGACAACCTCTCTCCCAGTAATGACAACCCAAATGTCTCCAGACATTGCCAAATGTCCCCAGGAGGCGAAATCACTCCCCACTGAGATCAAGAGCCCTACTGAAATATAAGGGAAATAACCTACATCCTGGCACTCTGGCAAAGGATGCAAGTTTAAAACTAGCCCTTGAAGTCCACAAAAGGATATTGTATGAAATTCTTTTTCTTTTTAAATTTTTGGAGAAAATCCCCAGGACATATGATTCGGGAGGGGTAAAGTATGTGGGGTGGCTGGTGAATGAGGCCAGGGAGGGCCTTGCCCACGCTGACTGACCCCTGCCCCCTGCCACCATACTGACAAAAATGTTTGTTGGATGGAGTCAATTGAGTTGTGTTCTCATCAGTTTCTTTTGTGTCAAATACCACTGGGAGCAGGCAGTCAGTAGTAAGAAAACCACAGAAAATGCTGGTGATGCCAACAAAATGAAATCCTAGCCCCTTTTAAAAAATGAAGTAGACAGAGCAAAGCACAAAAACAAAACAAAACAAAAAGCCACATGAGTCTATGTTGTTTTGCTAGTCAGCACAACCCAACGTTCTCTCTTTCATCCCCACAGGAGGGGAAGAAAGGAATCCAGAGAAACTCAGGCGATGCTTGGTGAGGGAAAGGGGTGGGTGCCTTGGTTGGACCAGCAGGCTTGCCTTCTGATTCCTGGCCACACAAGCACGGCTGTAAAGATAGGAAGCCAGTCAAAGGGGCCTGGGGACAAAAACTTTTTATACTAAGTTGTACCCCAGGGAGCTCAAAATGGCTTCCAAGAAACCTAGGTTGCAGGGAATAGAAAGGCAGTAATTCAAGAAATAGGAAAGAAGCCATAAAAACAGAGCTGGGAGAATGCCGTGGACAAAGCTGCCACCTTGTAACTCTGGCCCACAGCTTTTCCCACGCCTCCTTCCCCTTCTATTCCTGTTGTTTACAGGCTGGGTAGGAAGATCCCATCTTTTCCACGATCTGCCACTTCATCCTCCTCAGTGTCTTTTTGGAAGCCTTCAGTGTGATATATCTTTGGCCCAAGTTACTTTGCCTGATCACATCTGTCTTAGTTTGGGCTGCTCAAACAGAATACCACAGACTGGGTGGCTTATAAACACTCACAGTTCCAGAGGCTGGAAATCCAAGATCAGAATGCCACCATGGTGGGTTTCGGTGAGAGCCCTCTTCGTGGTTGCAGACTTCTTGATGTATCTCCACATAGTGGAAAGGATGAGAGCTCTCTGGGGTCCCTGAATAAGGGCACTAATCCCATTCATTAGGGCTCACCCTCCTGACCTGATCCCCTCCCCAAGGCCCCACCTCCTAATACCATCACAATGGAGGTTAGGATTTCAGCCTATGCATTTGGGACTCACCTCCCACCAATCTGCCCCTTTCTCAGTTCACTTCTGTGTTCCTGATACAGGGATGAAAACATAAATAAAATATGATCCCAGACTTCAAGGAACTCAGTCTGGTCAGGGACACAGGGTGTATAATCTGGCAACATGAAGGCAGAAAAAAGAGTAGAAAAAGTGGCAAGGAAGGAGTGCACAATGCTTTGTGGGCAATGATGATCTAGACAAAAGATGTTTCAGTTGAGCTTTGAATAAAACCAGAAATCTCTCAAGAGGCCACAGGTGAGGAAATAAGAGTGGTGAGTTATCTTTCTTGAAATGTAAGTCTTTTTAACGACCAGTCATGGTATTTTTCTGGCTATAAAAAAATCCAAGAAATTAAACTTGGTCATGAAGGCCAAGGTCATGTGCCATTCCCCCAGGCTTTGCAACCTATGGTGACATTTGCAGAGGGGACCCAAGGGATGAGACACTGGAGCTCCTTCAGAAGTGATGGGTGATCCATTGCAGGCATTTCTGCAGAGGGGCGTAGCCTCAAAGAACCACTGTTCTACACAACATACGTAAAATATGACAGGAATTAATTGTAATCCCTGCGAGTGATGTTTTGCATCTCAGTTACAATGGAAAGGAAAAATAGAGCCTGGACATTTCAGCAGTAGGTTCTGAGGAAACATGGCTGTCCCTTTGTTATGCTCAGCCAGGGTGAGGCAGAGCTAAGTTGGAATCCTGGCTCAGACCCCAGATGTGACACTCAGCATGTACCTTGACCCCTGTGAACCAATTTTAATGGCATTTACCTCCTAGGACTGCACTGACATAAACCACGATAAAGTACTTGGAATGGAGTTACATACTACACATATGTGATTAGTTCCTTTCTTCTACAAAAGCTAGAAATAGAAGCTACAGTGACAAAGTCAGTTTCCTACATTTACTGTGAACCTCGGTAAGTACTAGTCAAGATCTTGCTGTGATTATTTTAGGCCTGGCCATACAATCTAGGCAGGGAGTAACTTATATACAGTTGACCCTTGAAAAATGCAGGATTGGGGCACCAAACCCCCACACAGTTTGAAATATAACCTTTGACTCCTCGAAAACTTAACTACTAATAGCCTACTGTTGACCAGAAGCCTTACTGATAACAACAAACACTGATTCACAAGTTTTATATGTTATATATATTATATAGTATGTTCTTTAAAATAAGCCAGAGCAAAGAAAATGCTGTTAAGAAAATCACAAGGCAGAGAAAACACATTTACACATTTACTGTATTTATTGAAAAAAAATCCACTTATAAGTGAAACCATGGAGTTCCAACCTGAGTTGTTCAAGAGTCAACTGTGTATTTTTCAAATTAAACATGAATTATTTCAGTGATAAGACATTCTGGAAAAGGTAAAACTGGAGACAGACATCTGGGAGGAAAGAGGGACAAATAGGCAGAACACTTCTCTGTATAATACTATAATGGCGGTTAGCTGTCATTATACATTTACCAAAACTCGAGGAATTTATAACCCCAAAAGCGACCCAGAGAGTAAACAGTGGATTTCTGGAGACAATGACACGTCGAGTTAGGTTCCTCCATTGTGACAGCTGTCCCACTCTGGGGCAGGACGCTAATGGTGGGGGAGGCTGAGTGTGGGGACAGGGAGTACATGAGGAATCTCAGAACTTTCCGATGAATTTGTCTGTGAGCCTAAAACTGGTCTAAAAATTACAGTCTACTTTACTCTGAAACCAATAATACATTATACGTTAATTAATTGAATTTAAATTAAAAAAAGTTTCCAAAAATACATTTATATAGTCTACTTTAAAAAAAAATAAACATGACTTGACCTAAACGAAGGAAACTGAGGCACAGAGGGACCAAGGTTTTCTCTGGGCCTTGGAGCCAACTTGGCTCCATCCACTACCCCATGAGTGCAGAACACAGGAAGACATGAGCTGGTATTGGAAGCTCATTTTGAAATACATCATCACAAGCCCTCCAGCCCCAGAGAAATCTCTTTCCAAGCGACTTTCCCATATTTTGACCCATGATCCAAGGACAAAGTGAATCTGAAAATCAATGAGAAAACTGTTGGACTTTCTAGCCTCAGAGCTTTATGACATGTGAAAAGAGGCAAATGGGGGTGCTTTGCTTCCCCAAAGGGGATCCCACCTTCTCTACCATTCAGCAAAGACCATCTGCAAGCAGAGAAGGGTTCATCTGTAACCACGGGAAAGACACGCACTCGGCAAAGGGATCCTGATGCTCACAGGATGCGTGAGCTTTCATCAAGTGAGAGTCCTTGCACTTGAAGGTCGTCCTTGCCCTTGAAGACTGCTAGATGCAAACAAGATTAAACATTTCAGAAGCATGTTGTTTTATCAGGAGCACAACTTGAGGAAGAAGCAAACGCTAAAACAAGCAACTGTATGAAGTCAGAGGTGTTCAATGAGGAAATACATTCAGGGTCTTGTGGAATTCGGCCAAGGAAGCTGGTGGAAACCACAACAAGGAAGTGGCCACATGCCCCGGGTTGGGCCCCGAGGTGGGTATATAAGGGTCGGTGAAGCAAAGGGCCTCAGACCTCCCTCACCTCCCAAGTCTCCCTCTTCTCTACTCCCTCCTGAGTCCTCTCTCCTGACACCATGGGCTGCTGTGGCTGTGGAAGTTGCGGTGGTTGCGGCGGCGGCTGCGGCGGCGGCTGCGGCGGCGGCTGCGGCGGCGGCTGCGGCGGCGGCTGCACTACCTGCAGGTGCTACCGAGTGGGCTGTTGCTCGGCCTGCTGCCCCTGCTGCTGCGGCTGCTGTGGGGGCTGCTGCAGTACCCCCGTGGTCTGCTGCTGCCGCCGCTCCTGTCGCTCCTGTGGCTCGTGTGGCTGCGGCTCGTGTGGCTGCGGCTCGTGTGGCTGCGGCGGTGGGAAGGGCTGTTGCCAGCAGAAGTGCTGTTGCCAGCAGAAGAGCTGTTGCAAGAAGCAATGTTGCTGCTAGGCGGCCGGCGGCTCGGCCGCTAGCGTGAGAGATGTTTGGGGCTGTGCTCACAGGCGCCTGGTAAGACTTTCCTCCATCCCTCCCACCTGCTTGCTCCTCCTCTATGCACTTTGATGTCTTAGAGCTGCTCATTCTGTCCTGGTGCTCTGAAGTTTCAGGGCTGGTTCTTCCCCTTCAGTGTGGTGTCATGACGACACCAATTTCTTCTCCCTGTATTTTCCAGAAGGTAACGTCAAGCAGGTAACGGTTCTCCGTCATCTTTGAAATCTTGTCTCTGTTTGGAAGAAAGATAAATCATATATTGTCAGCCTTACAGAGTGGGAACACAGGCACCCAGGTCAAATATCGGTTTATATTATAAGCTTGATAAAGTAAAATCATGATAGTTAATATTTCATTTTCTTCAAAAAATTACTTATGATTAACGTTTCTATTGTACATTCACTAACTTCTTTCCATTTCTATGTCTCTGTAAAAAAAAAAGTGGGGGGCAACTCTTTCTTAATAAAAATATTATTCACAATATTCTAATGTGTCTCTCTGTTGTATAAGATGTGTCCCCTCCCATGACTGAGGCCAATGGAGCCGAAGACAAAGGGTGATATCGAAAGACTTGGGATAGTCTTCAGTTCATGGGTGATTGGTCCTATACTGTCCTATAATGGGTTTTACAAGAAAGATAGAAATCGGAGGTGGGGGAGGTAGAACCTCAACTTTCGGTCATGAGGGTCATTGAAGGAAATTCCTGGGCTCTCCTACACGTCTGTGTCTGCAGCTGAATTCTGGTTGTAAGTGTTGGACAGCCCCACACGGCAGGTCACGTTTCACTCCATCGCTCTGTACATTTCACTCATTCATTCATTCTGCAGACATGTTAAGTGCCATGTTAGGTATTTAGCCAAGCACCAGGGATCTAAAGAAAAACAAGCCTTTGCCTTCGAAGGGTTGATGTCTGAGAGGGGGAGAGAGAGAGAAAATCAATTACAAAACAGCATCCTATGTCAGGTTTCTTTGGTCACCCTTTCACCACACCTGTGTCATCGATTCAAATAGATATTTGTGTATATCATTGCAGCACACTGCTGAGTACAAACAGAAGAGACACTCAGTTCATTTCCTGGTCATCATTAGATGACCAAGTGAGCTGTTGACAATTTCCATGGGGCTTTCCCTGGCTCCCATGGCATTTGGCAAAAATGAGCACCCGTCCTCCCTAATAAACTTCTGTCTCCCAGCTTTTCATCCTCCTTCTAGTGACTTCTTCTCGTCCCCTGTGCGCTTGCCCAACACGGACACCCCAGAGCTCAACCCTAACCCTCTCCTCCATCATTCTACACCCTCATCTGTCTCTACTCTGTCATCCTTTTTTTCTTTTCCTTTCCAGAGCACCTAACACTTTCTAACATACCATAAAATTCAGGAATTTATCATGTTGATCCCATGGTGTCCCCTCCATCTCACCCCACACAGAAATGTACATTCTACAAAGCAAAGATTTCTCACTCTTTTGTTCACTGACAGTATCTCAAGCACCTAGAACAGCATCTGGCACATCATATATACTCAATAAATAGCTTGGGGTTTTTTTTTAAGATTTTATTTATTTGAGAGAAGAGAGAGAGCATGAGCAGGGGTTGGGGGGAGGGGCAGAGTGAAATGGACAAACAGATTCTCCACTGAGCAGGGAGCCTGACTTGGGGCTTGATCCCAGGATTCCGAGATCTTGACCTCAGCCAAAGGCAGATGCTTAACTGACTGAGCCACCCAAGCACCCCTAAATAGTTTCTTAATGAATAAATCATTTTGTAAACTTTTTTATCATGGAACATGCCAAACATAAACAGAAGTGGAGAATACAGTATAACACATTCCTAAGAATGATCACCCAAGTCAACAATTATCAACATGGCCAGTCTTTTATCATCTATGACCTCATCCATACCCCTCCCACCACTGGATAATATACAACGAAATCCAGACCTCATAACACCTAATCAGCAAATATGTTCCTTCAAGTGAATGAATTCCTCATCATCTCCCTCTGACTTAAGACTATGACCAAGGGCTATCAGAGAAACACAGAAGTAAACTCAAGGTCCAAAACGAGGTCCTCTCTTGGCAAAAGGTTATGGAGGAAATCATGACACCCTGGACCTTTAAGAAAATTCTGGTGTTCTCTGGGAGGCCTTGGCAGTCAATGTACAAGGGCACTCTGTTGCACAATGAGCAGGGTACTCCCACTCCCAATGGGTAGCTTGGTAATTTATAAATCGATTTTCTGCAAATCATAGGAAGGTGAAAATAGAAAATCTAAGCCAACAGCACAGTGACTCCAAACATGTGGGGGACTTTCAATCAATTTAACTTCCAGTCAGAGTCCTTAGAAACCAAACAGTATTTATCTTTGGGGAGAATTTTCCATTTACCAACAGATAATGAGAAAGGTTTGGGGTTTTGTTTTGTTTTTTTCCATTTTAATCAATGAGAACTTCATAATGCTTTTTTTTTTAACAGCTTGCGCTTAACAAAAACTAATAGTTGAACTGTTTGTGTTAGAAAATTCTCTGTCTTGTTTCCCAAATTCCTCATATCAGTGAGCTCATAGGGGAAGGGAGGGGAAAAATGAAACAAGATGAAACCAGAGAGGGAGACAAACCGTAAGAGACTCTTAATCTCAAGAAACAAACTGATGGTTGCTGGAAGGGAGGGGGTGGGAGGGATGGGGTGGCTGGGTGATAGACATTGGGGAGGGTACATACTATGGGTGAGTGCTGTGAATTGTGTAAGACTGATGAATCACAGACCTGTACCCCTGAAACAAATAATACATTATATGTTAATTTAAAAAAAATTTTTAAAGAAAATTCTTAAAGCGCAAGAAAACCACGCCACCTCACAACCTTAAAAATAAAATAATATAATAAAACAAAACAAAACAAAATAATAAAATAACATAAAATAACACAGTGCCTATAAACATTAACTCTGGAGCCAGGATGCCCGGATAAAAATCCAGACTTCTCCGTTTACTAGTCCCACTGCCTTCTGTCTCACTTTCTTCATTGCAGAATGGGCATCCCAACTGTACCTCTCTCACAAATTTGGGGGGAAAGTAAATGGAGTTACAGGCAAGGACATATTTATAAATATATCCACACTGCATTCAGTTCATCCTGCTTTATTACATTGATATATCAGTATATTACTTTAAGCTGCTTCTTTCGGGTTCGGATACACGGGGTAACAGGTGAGTTGTTTGTCGGCCAACCTTCGATTTCCTCCTCTGAGTTTAAAGGTTCGGGAGGCCTGTAATTGGCATATGCAAAACGTTGGGGCGGGGCTTCAGGGCTCCGTGTCGGGCAGGCTCCCGCCCCCGCCCCTACAGTCAGCGCCAGGCTTCATGCGAGGGGTCGCCCGCGGGGTCCTGTCCCGGGGGCTTGGTCTCTGGGGATGTGAGCGATCTGTCGAGCAGACACCCCCTCCTCTAGGTAAGACTAGCTGCGGGAAGCGAATTCCTGGCAGAAACACCATCACCCCTAGGCCGCCGCACTTCCCTGTCTCCCAGTTTCGGTGGCGCGGGCGGGACGCGTACCTGCGCTGCCGCGGGCGGGTTGGAACCGGCCTGGATTCCTTCGCGCGCCCCCGGCGGCATCGCGCTGCGGCCCCTGCGCTCTCCCTACCCGGTGCTGAGGCTCGCCCAAGTAGGTCCGGTGAGAATCTCACTTTCAACCACCTGCCAAGCCCATTAAATGAGACCACGACTCCGGTAAAGGGCCAGCATCCCCCCATGGTTATACCCAGGTGCACAGATTCTAACTGAAAGGAAACCTGAGCGCAGAATTTTAAATCCCAATCCAAAAATGGAGAAACGCACCAGTGAGGAAAAGGGGACTTGGAAGTGAAGAGACCTGGGACTCTATTGAGACTACCTTAACTGAGATTAAAGGATAACACAACTGTACTTTACAATAATATTTCTGGAAAGGATACCTGATTCATCAGATAACATGTATAACAATAATTTGGCAAGTCGGGGTTGCTGCTATAAATGTGCAAAAGGTGTGAGGATGTGGAGTGCTTAAAGTCTGTAAAGGGTGAAGAAAATATTTTCTACAAATACTCATACAGAACTGTTCCGCTGCTACCAAGACTGGAACACGTTTGTATCTCCTAAGGCAAAAGGTGTGTTTTCATTAAGGTACATATTTTAAAAAGACCCAAACATAACTAACTTCCAAATATGTTTTTCTTCACACTGCCTTAGGAGTAGCTGAAATGGACAAAAATACTAGGTTTGCTCAGTCATTATTGGTCCGAGATCATCAATGGCTTCTCAGAGTTGGGTAATTCAAGGATAAATACCCAAATGAATTTAGATGAAGTTATTTACTGTGTCCCTTTTCTGAAATTACTCTCTCTGAACTATGAGTGCCCAGCTGTGTTCATTCTGGTTGACTCTGCTATGTGTGTTTGCAGGAGGCAGATGGGAAGGGAGCTTTTTGAGCAATTACTATGTGAGCAGTTCCTGAGAGGAACTGTGAGGTGGGTGTGGTTATCCACATTTTTTTTTTAAATAAGAGAGAGAGAGAGAGAGAGAGCACAAGCAGGCAGAGCGGCAGGCGGAGGGAGAGGGAGAAGTGGGCTCCTCACTGAGCAGGGAGTCTGATGTGGGGCTTGATTCCAAGACCCTGGGATCATGAGCCTCCAAAGGCAGATGCTTAACCGACTGAGCCACCCAGGCGCCCTGGTTATCCACATTTTTTTAAACATTTTATTATGTTATATTAACCACCATACATTACATCATTAGTTTTTGATGTAGTGTTCCATGATTCATTGTTTGTGTGTAACACCCAGTACGTGCCCTCTTTAATACCCATCACCAGGCTAACCCATCCCCCCACCCCACCCCCTCCAGAACCCTCAGTTTGTTTCTCAGAGTCCATCCTCTCTCATGGTTCGTCTCCCCCTCCGATTACCCCCCCTTCATTTTTCCCTTCCTACTATCTTCTTTTTTTTTTTTTAACATATGATGTATTATTGTTTCAGAGGTACAGGTCTGTGATTCATCAGTCTTATACAATTCACAGCACTCACCATAGCACATACCCTCCCCCATGTCTATCACCCAGTCACCCCATCCCTCCACCCCCCACCACTCCAGCAACCCTCAGTTTGTTTCCTGAGATTAAGAATTCCTCTTATCAGTGAGATCATATGATACATGTCTTTCTCTGATTGAGTTATTTCACTTAGCGTAATACCCTCTAGTTCCATCCACGTCATTGCAAATGGCAAGATTTCGTGGGGTTTTTTTGATGGCCGCATAATATTCCATTGTGTGTGTGTGTGTGTGTGTGTGTGTGTGTGTGTGTGTGTATATATATATATATATATATACCACATCTTCTTTATCCATTCATCTGTTGATGGACATCTTAGCTCTTTCCACAGTTTGGCTATTGTGGACATTGCTGCTATAAACATTGGGGTGCAGGTACCCCTTCAGATCACTACATTTGTATCTTTAGGGTAAATACCCAGTAGTGCAATTGCTGGGTCATATGGTAGCTCTATTTTCAACTTTTTGAGGAACCTCCATACTGTTTTCCAGAGTGGTTGCACCAGCTTGCATTCCCACCAACAGTGTAGGAGGGTTCCCTTTTCTCCGCATCCTCACCAACATCTGTTGTTTCCTGAGTTGTTAATTTTAGCCATTTTGACTGGTGTGGTGGTATCTCATTGAGGTTTTGATTTAGATTTCCCTGATGCCAAACGATGTTGAGCACTTTTTCACGTGTCTGTTGGCCATTTGGATGTCTTCTTTGGAAAAATGTTCATGTCTTCTGCCCATTTCTTGACTGGACTATTTGTTCTTTGGGTGTTGAGTTTGATAAGTTCTTTATAGATTTTTGGATACTAGCCCTTTATCTGATAGGTCATTTGCAAATATCTTCTCCCATTCTGTTGGTTGTCTTTTGGTTTTGTTGACTGGTTGTCTGCATTTTAAGAGCAGACTTGAGGAGGTTAAGTACTTGCCACAAACAGGGGTGAGGCGAGGAGGAACTGGAGCTTCAGGCTCCAAAGTCCTGTTCTTTCCACTGAACCACACTGGCACCACAAACCCAAGTCTGGAGGTGGGGGAGCCTACAGCCGGGAAGGTCTGCAGTAAGATGTCAAAATTTTAAATAGTATATTCAGTAATTAACAACTATTAGCAAATCATTTAGATTCAGAGGAAGAAATTGGAAGTTATTTGGATAGGCTAGAGACATGATGAATGGTAACAAATATTAAAAGATAATTTTTGGAAAAGGATAAAGTGATGACTGTCACACAGATATAAATATGAACATGTGTTAAAGGTTTTATTAACTCATTAATGAGGAAACTGGTAAGGCCATTACAACCAGATCAAAGGAGAACCCAAAGAATGGGTATATTTATAGATCAGGAATACTGAAATCTAGGTAAAACTGGTTTTCCATGGGGGTGGGGACACAGAGCTGTCCTTTCACCACATAGAATTCTGCTTGTCTATAGACAAGATTTCTTTCACATTGCTATTGATTACCTCAATTTACGTAGTTGTAAAATAGCTTAAACTCTGCATAGTTTTTTTCCTTGAAGTTCAAATTTTTCCCTCCCGGGGTCCATACCCCGTGTACTGGACTAGTCACCCACAGGGCACTTCAGTGGCTAGACTTGGTCAGCTGACTTTCCATATAAGCTGTCCACCGGTTTTATTCCTCTCACTGTACCTGACGCTAGATCGATCTAACCGTAGACATAGAAGAAACAGCCTGGAAAGGGATGATTGCTTCATCAGCAAATGTTTCGCAGGAGCGAAAAAGAGCCAGAAAGATGCCATAGATGACAAAAAGGAATCTGAAGCGTGTGTTTTAAAGATCACTTGTATCTGCTCTTACAGTGGTTGGACCTAATTCACACTTTTTGAAGTTGTGTGGAGAGCTGCATGTCCGCAAACCTTCCTTAGTGTTTGCTTTTGTCATGTTTGTTTTTTGGGGGGGTAATATATAAAGCCTTATGAGCAGATGGTAGGTGATAGGACTACTTCCCAGTTTTCTGAGATTCTAAGTCACTTAATACAGAATTCGAGAAAAACTAGATTATTTTAGTTCTAACATTCAGAAAAAAGTGTTTTTGATATGTTTACCTCCCTGTCTGTGTTTCACAAAGATCTGTTTCTCTGGTTTATTTTCCTAATGAGATTCCATGAGAAGGTTGCCGCGGAAGAGGTGGGTTCCAGTGTTGCAAGCCCTCAGAAGGGGGTGGGCTCTGGCGTATAAAGCCATTGCTCTTGACAGCTCAGTTCTGAAGGACTCCAGATTCCCAGGAGAGGGAGGGGCATTGTGACAGGGACTCCCAGCAGGGAACATCAGGAAGGAGCTGGAGTTGGATCTGAAGGCAGGAAACTGGACTCAGTTCTAGAAAAAAGAAACTCAGGACACAAAAGGAACAGGTAACTCTGATTCTCCCTGTATTATTTTGAAGAATGTTCTATGTAGCTAGACTGCCAAAGCTTGTTGGTCTGTCCTAGCTTTGATTTGTGGGCAGTTTCTGTTCTAAATCTTCTAGGGAAGACCCAGTTAGAAAGATGTTGTTCTGTTTTCAGATTGTCTCATGTAGATTTTGGAAAAACCTTAGTGCTTACAACAATAAGAAAAATCCAAGCCTGCAGAGAGTCCCACACAGTGAAATGCTTTTAAGGAGTAGGGGATGGGGAGGGGGAATAGAATGTATTTTTTTTTTTACTTGAGATAAAATTTACATATAATATAAAGTATGGATTTGAAGTTTGAATGTTTATAATTGTATACACACTTTTATCTATATCTCATCAAGATATAGGATATTCCATCACTCCAGAAAGTTCCCTTGTGCTCTACTACAGTCAGTCCCTCCCCTGTCTCCCACCCTGGGCAACCACTGATCCAGTTTCTACCCTGTAGATTAGTTTTGCTGGCTTTAGGACTTTATCTACATTAATGGAATCACAGTTTTGTGCCTGGATTCTTTGGCAGAGCATAACTTTTTAAATATTCACCCAAATTGTGCCATAGTTCATTCCTTTTTATTGCTGATTAAATCAGTATTAGTTGCTTTTATATATATAATTTTTATTCATTCACCTTTTAATGGACATTTCAGTTGCTTCCTGTTTTTTCACTATTGTGAGTATATGAATTTTCTTTTTCTTTTTAAGATTTTATTTATTTATTTGACAGAGAGAGACACAGCAAGAGAGGGAACACAAGCAGGGGCAGAGGGAGAGGGAGAAGCAGGCTTCCTGCTGAGCAAGGAGCCTGATGCGGGGCTCGATCCCAGGACCCTGGGATCATGACCTGAGCCGAGCCGAAGGCAGACGCTTAACGACTGAGCCACCCAGGTGCCCCTATGAATTTTCTTATATAGAGTGCCAAATGATTTTCCAAAGAGTTGTTGGTATCCTTTTACTTTCCCACAAGCAATGTATAGAAATTCTAAACCTTTGCCAACATTTGGTTTGCTAGTCTTTTTGTGCTTAGGTGTTCTAGCGGTTACAGTGTTCCCTGGGGTTTTCCTTTCCATTTTCCCAGTGGTATCTCTTGATTAGCAGATATGTTTTTCCAATGAAATCCAATTTATCAATTTATTTTCTTTTAAGTTGAGTCCTCCTTACCATTTCAGCGACACATTTTGCGATCCCTGTGTCATAATGATCTGTTTTCTTCTAGACGATACTCCATGGTTCCTAGAATAGATTACGTCAAATTAGTTTTGGTGTGTGGAATGAAGCAGAGATCAGTGAAATGCATTTTAAATAAGATGAGGGCTAAAATACAATAACTCACTGGAAATCGGTGAAACCACCCTGAGATCCCTGATTTTGCAACAGCAGAATGATAATTAAGCAACTCCCTGGGATCACTTCACCTTGCCTGCCTCCGGCATCAGCTGGCCTTGACTTAAGCAGACTGCAGTTCCTCCCATTAGGTGGCTGTTTCACTCAAAGTCCTATTCTCTTCTCCTTTAGTAGCAAGTAGACTGAAAGGCATAATTAGTTGTTATACTCTGCTGTCAGTGACAAGCATATATTTCAGTTTTCAGTAGTCAAATTTCGAGTTTGCTTCTGTCTGGTGAGGGGCTTGGCTCCAGCAGTGTTGAAAAACCTGAAAGGTGAGTTTTTGGAAAATGGGACAAATACTGGCCCTAACTGTTTTTAAAAGGGCTTTGGGGCTTGGGGCGTGAAACCGTTTGCAAATTATCATCTCTCCTGACCCGCGTCCAAGTCCTTTGGCATTTAGAGGTGGGGAGATTCGTGGTTATTTTAAATTACCAACCTGAGGCTCTGTTATTGGAAATTGATGTTTTGACTGCAGTAAAGGTTCTGGAGAACAATGTGAAAATTAGGCCAGCCCATTCTCAGATGCCGGTAGCCTTGTCGGGCACCCTCTCTGAGATGACTGGAACGTTTAGTAGGGAGGATCGGACAGGAACTGGGTGGAGAATGAGGGTTCTGGAGTTTTCTCCAAATGTATTAGCACCTCAGTTAATTCCGGCAGCATCTTCTAAACAAACATGAAAGAGGATTTGATTCCTTTCCACTGACTTAAGTCCTGATACTCCAGGCTCTCTGTTGTGGGAAACCTTTGGAAAACCAGATTTGGGAAAGATCTTTGCTTTGACTGGGTCATCTTGTCCCCTGCATCGGGGAGCCCACAGCTCGGAAGTCTTTAGCAGTGGGAGGCGAATTCCATCTTGTCAGAGTGGGCGGAGGAATCTGATCACCCTGAGGTCCCCCTAGCTTGGGAAGTACCCCCAGGCCTCAAGGAGCCAAGAGGCCCACCAGTATGTGCCAGTTTCTATAGTTCTTGCTTTTTAATAGTTGCCTATTCCATGCAAATGGAAATATACACTTAAGAAATATTTGTGGCCACAGAGTTTTATATATATATATATATATATAAATATATATATATATACACACACACATAGTAGTACACACATATAGCCTATTGTTTAGGAAATAGGACACTGTCCTTGCTTGCAGTTTAGATAAGGTCCACATTGGCACAGGCCCAATATGATTCTCCAGGGCATAGATGAACAATACATGAAAATTTTTACATGCACATATATGGAAAAGGTTTAGTTCACACAATGAGTCTATAAGTTAATTAAGGAAATACAGCCAAGTGGATGGCTGTAGACTGCAACAACCAGGAAATGTGAGTTCTAAGTTTACCTTGCAACTCAGTCCAAATGGGAATTCTGGCAACAATAAACAAAAAGTTTCCTTTTCCCCATACCATAGAATTATAGTGACAAATGAACTTCTTTTGTGGTCAATATAAGAAAGCTGGGAGTTTCGAGGACACTATTGTAAGTCAAACAACACTTTTGATTATTTTTATTAAAGCTATGCACATTCATATGGAAAAGACATTGACCTGAAGCCAGTTGGAAAGATTTAAAGATGTGGTTAAAGAACAATAAAAATGGGAAAAAGTCAGTAATACGGTAATAATTGGAATGAAAATGGAGATGAAAACTTGAACTCTGAAAGCAAGAGACTGGAAACACACATAAGAGGATGAATAAAAAGAAATTGTTCCAAGGAGGAGGAAAAGAAAAATAATGAGAAGCCACCCCAGCCCAACCTGATCGTGGTTGAATACTTGTGTTTCTGCATCTAGAAATCTAAAAACCACGTTTTCTAGGAGATGCAGAAAAGTCTATGAGCACCTTAAAACAAAGTTAGTTTCACTACAGTAACCAGGGAATTGTGATTCTAAAGAAGACTACAGCACCCCACGGAGCCTGAAGAAAAGGAAGTGGCAGTAAAAATAGGTGGTCTTCCAGAAATAGACCCCGCATAGAGTTTGAGAGAAGAGACCGGAGTCTTGCTGAAGGGTCCCTGGCAAATTTTAATGAAAAATCATCATTATTTTCTTACCAGCAAAAAGAGAAAGGAACACATTATTTCCAAAGTAATTTAGATGGGTCACTTCCTAGTGCAAAGGTGTTCGTGGTTTCCCAAGCTCAGAGAAGGTCACGTGTGCTGGCTGGTAACCCCAACAGTGCACGTGGCCATTTACCACCGGGGCCCATGTGATGTGCTGCACGTGTGCAGATGGCGCAACTGGATCAGAAGTAGGTGCTCTCTAGTACACTGGTCAGGGAGAGCAAGGAGACTGCACCCCGCCCAGGACCACTGGGGCATAGGAGTAAAGCAGAGGCTAATGCCCAGAGTTCACCTCCTCCAGCTGCTGTTGCTAGACCTCTGAAGAACTCTCCTACATGGCCCAGCCAATGGAGGTAAGCTCTGTGGGAGATGCAGTTGCTGCTCCAAGTCTCCAAAAGGAGCAGCTGATTCACTCAGCCTTTCAGGTATTTCTGGCATTTTCACTATAGACTTCAAGTCAGGATAGTCCAATAAGCTGACTGAAAGGGGAAAGATCAACGTCTTGCTTTCAGAAGCATCAGGTCAGAAAATCAATCCGATTCATGTCCTTGAGTTAAAATCAATGAAGTGAGGAAAGGTTTAGAGTACTCTCTAGGAGGAGGATAATATTACAAGGTCAAAAATAATGATACATGGAAAAGTAGCAAAAGGACAGTTTTTTCCAGGATGGTGCTTTGCCATGAAGGCTGAGGCCCTCCCAAACAGAACAGGTGTTCTATGATGACCTTAACAGGTGTGCTTATGAGAGACATGAGTAAATATTTAGTCCTGTATTTTCCTCTGCAACTTCTTTTTTTCTTTTCTTTTCTTTTTTTCTGAGAGAGATAAAGAGCGTGGGTGAGTGAGCGGGAAGGGCAGAGGGAGAAGGAGAGAAAGAATCTTAAGCAGGCTCCACACCCAGTGCAGAGCTGGACATGGGGCTCGATCTCACGACCCTGAGATCATGACCTGGGCCGAAATCAGGAGTCTGACACTTAACCGACTGAACCACCCAGGCACCCCTTTCCTCTGTAACTTCTAGCCCCATGACTGTGTCCCACAGAAAGATGTAATATATAGTGTGATCATTCTTGTGTATTTCTATACTGATAATCCAAACAAAGCTGAAAAAAAATAGCCTCACTCTGCAGTGCACTTTGACACTTAATATATTTTATCTGCAAAGAGGATATTAAAAAAAAAAGAAATCCTGGGCGCCTGGGTGGCTCAGTCGTTAAGCGTCTGCCTTCGGCTCAGGTCATGATCCCAGGGTCCTGCGATCGAGTCCCACATCGGGCTCCCTGCTCAGCGGGAAGCCTGCTTCTCCCTCTCCCACTCCCCCTGCTTGTGTTCCTGCTCTCGCTGTGTCTCTCTGTCAAATAAATAAATAAAATCTTAAAAAAAATAAAAAATAAATAAAAAATAAAAAAAAGAAATACTGTTTGCAACCCACTAAATTTTTTTTACATCCACAATCTGAAAAACATTATCCTAGAATAAATGGGCATTGGAAGCTCGAGGGTATGACCAGGCATCTCAACAGAGAGGAAAGATTACTGAACTTGGAATTAGAAAAACCAAGCACAAGTCCAGGCTCTAATGTTGGTTAAAGGTGAAAACCTGCACACATGTTACTGCCTCTGGCCCTCAGTTTCCTTATCTACAAAATGAGGACAGTCCCATCTTCTCTATCTACCCCAGAAAATTGTCAAGGAAAAAAATGAAATATTCTTCCAAATGTAGAAATTATAGATTGTGTAATTTGATTATCATCGTCATAGTCATGGTGACAGCAAAGAGCGGCATCTCCTCAATAAGATAAAAATAAAAGGCTGTGATCAGTACTTCCAAGGTTTGTGACACCATTAGCCAGAGGTCTCTCCAGTAAAGAGGGAATGATTTGGGCAGAGATTGTTCGGTTGGAAACCTAGAGGCCATGTTGACAGTGCCTGTGGGAGTGGCCGGTGAGGAAACGAGAAGAAAATATCCAGGAGTCGGAATCGGTGTCACAGAAGTAGGAAGCATCTACCCACCCGAGTAGAGGGAAGATGTAAACTTGGCGCCAACAGACCCGACCCTGAACTCAGTCTTAACCTTTCTTAGTGGAGTGGCCATGAGCTTTGAGGAGGCTCCGTTCCCACGTCTGAGAAATTGGGGACACTTCAGATACATATAAAAAATATGTAATTACAGTTGATCCTTGAACAACATAGGGGTTAAGAATGCCACCCCCCTACATGTTTGAAAATCCACTTATAACTTTTGACTCCCCCAAAACTTAACTACTAATAGTCTACTGTTGACTAGAAACCTTACTGATAACAAAAGTCGACACATATTTTGTATGTTATATGTATTATATACTGTATTCTCTTTTTTTAAAAGATTTTATTTATTTATTTATTTATTTATTTATTTGAGAGAGAGAGTGAGCCAGAGAGAGCACAAACTGGGGGAGGGGCAGAGGGAGAAGCAGGCTCCCCACTGAGCAAGGACCCCCCATGCGGGACTCGATCCCAGGACCACAGGATCATGACCTGAGCCAAAGGCAGATGCTTAACCAACTGAGCCACCCAGGCGCCCCTATATGCCGTATTCTTACAGTAAAGTAAGCTAGAGAAGGAAATCATAAGGAAGAGAAAATAGATTTATAGTACTATACTGTATTTATCAAAAAAAATTTGCCTATAGGTAGACCCATGCAGTTCAAACTTGTTGTTTAAGGATCAACTACCTGTAATAACAAATATAATAAATGTGTATTATATATCCTATAATTATACTTACATTTATTTAATATAACCATATTTAATAATTATAATTATTTATATAATAAATATCTGTATATAATTATTATATAAAATATATAATTATAGATATATATAATGTGTATAATTAGGACTGTTCTAAGGATTAGAGACAATAATTATATACAGCAATTAATACAATACTTGGTGTAAAGCAGGAGCCACACAGACAATAGCTGATAGATTGTTACCATTTTACCTGTGTGCGAGAAGTAAGAACAAAATCACTGCCTTCAGACGGTGGGTGAAAGGTCATGCTGGGCTGGAGAGTTTCAGAACCTGTGTGCTGTGGAACTGAAGAAGCCAGAGCCATGGTATTTACTCAGAGCTAGACACAGACACTCAAGGGCCCCTACCGGAAAAGGCTTTCAGCTGACTGGGACAGAATGGGTCACAAACAGGGAGTGATGTGCACACAGGAGAAGGGGTTAGTGGGTTGGGGCAGACAGAATGTTGAGAGGCATATCCAAAACATCAGAGTCACCTGAGGATGTTTCCACCTGTCCTGGACTCTTCAGGGCCTGGAGAGCCAGAAAAGAATTTCAGGGTCGTGTGTCTACGTGTAGTTTTGCAAAAGCTCCCTGGACGATTTCCATCTGCTTCCCCCTCCACCCTGTTAAGCTCCAAGGCTGTGGCATGGAGCCAGTTTGCCCCCAGCGGATGGGAAAGGGACAAATTGTCCTTGGGCCTCCTGTGTCAGAATCGCTCTATATAAATGCAGATTCCGTGGCCCCCGTACCTCCTGAACCACATCTTAGGGATGGAGCCCGGAAGTCCCTATTTTTCCAAGTGCCCAGGCCATCTGATAAGCGAGTCAAGTTCACATGGTCTTTGTTAAGTGGCCAGAGTAGGAAAGGATTCTGGAATGCGACCAGTGCTAGACAAGGGGACCCTGGGCTGGGGGAAGGGGAAAGAACAGCCAGACAATCACCGCTGAGAAGTCTCCCAGTAGGCAGTAACAAGGGCTGGAGCCCTGCAGGCTGAAGAAGAGACACCAGGCAAGACTTGGCCTTGGAAAGGGTCTGGTCACCCGTGCTGTTCTGCCCAGTCCTCCCAGGCTAAAGGATTCCTGCTAATGTTTGGTTGAATGCCTTCTCCTATTTCCTCTGGCAGAAAACCTAGCTTTGGAGCCTGTGTTTGTTTCTGTGGGGAGGAGGCTGGGAAAGGAGTGAGGAAAGGAAGCCCAGCATCCCAGGATGCAAGGATGCAGGTGTGAGCCCCCCAGATCTTTCTCAGTTGTTTTCAACTATGGTCAGAAACCTTCCCTCATTTTCTCCTCATTAAGCCAGAATCACTATGGATCCTCCAACGTGAAGAGAGGAAAGGGAAGAGAAATGCCATGTGTTTGAGCAGTAACTCTGTGCCCAACATGGTGCCTCCAGATATCAGTCAAGGCTCACTGGTGCTCACTGAAAGCCCACACATGTAGTTAGCATCATTACCCCATTTTACAGATGCACAGCTGAACTGCGAGGCCCGTGTAGAATTAAGGACCTCCCTAGCCTTCCCCTGATGCAGCTAGCAGTCCACTCTGGAAATGCAGACAAAACTTTACTAGTTCTCAGTAGTGAGGTTTGCCCTTTATCTTCTTCCTTCTGCAAGAGATACCATGTGTTGGACACTTCTAGGTATGAGGCATAGAGCCGTGAACCAACCAAACAAAAAGCCCTGCCCTCCTGCTTACACTCTCATGGGAGATAGACCATCTTTTTCTGTGTGACCTTTCCAGCCAAATGCAGTTGGGTAGGAGTATTAGGACAGTTAAGAGATGGAAGGGATAGGGGCGCCTGGGTGGCTCAGTTGGTTAAGCAACTGCCTTTGGCTCAGGTCGTGGTCCCAGGGTCCTGGGATTGAGCCCTGCCTCGAGCTCGCTGCTCCGCGGGAAGCCTGCTTCTCCCTCTCCCACTCCCCCTGCTTGTGTTCCCTCTCTCGCTGTGTCTCTCTCTGTCAAATAAATAAATAAAATCTTTAAAAAAGAGAGATCTCTCTTTTAAGAAAGAGAGATAAATAAAATCTTTAAAAAAAATAAAAAAAAAGATGTGTCTCTCTCTGTCAAATAAATAAATAAAATCTTTAAAAAAAGAGAGATCTCTCTTTAAAAAAAGAGAGATAAATAAAATCTTTAAAAAAAATAAAAAAAGATGTGTCTCTCTCTGTCAAATAAATAAATAAAATCTTTAAAAAAAGAGAGATCGCTCTTTAAAAAAAGAGATAAATAAAATCTTTAAAAAAAAATTAAAAAAAAAGATGTGTCTCTCTCTGTCAAATAAATAAATAAAATCTTTAAAAAAAGATTTTAAAATCTTTTAAAAAAAGACTCTACTCCCAGGGAACCATGGGAGTAGACTTAGTTCTCTGAGATGCATGGAGAAGATAATGACTTGAAGGCAGCAGACAATCCACGGTCAGCTAGATGGAGAGAATGTTCTAGATGTAGCGTCAACAGATGTTACCCCATTAAGTGGCTCAGTTGGTTGAGCGACTGCCTTCGGCTCAGGTCATGATCCTGGAGTCCCGGGATCGAGTCCCACATCGGGCTCCCTGCTCGGCGGGGAGTCTGCTGCTCCCTCTGACCCTCTTCCCTCTCGTGCTCTCTGTCTCTCATTCTCTCTCTCAAATAAGTAAATAAAATCTTTAAAAAAAAAAAAAAAGACCGTCCTTTGAAAGATAGCCAAGCCTCAGCGGTTGTCTTCCCAGGGTAGACTTCTCTGCAAGCACATGACTCACGAAGAAAGAAGGCCCCAGCGGTTTGCTGGTGTTCCTCGCAACCCTGGAAGAGGTGAATCCCAGGCATTGAAGGCTGAGGGCAGTCAAACCCAGTACGCTATTAGCAAAATTTTCACATTGTCAGCATTGCTCGAAATTATAATCCCGTCCAAATTCTGATTTCCATTGTCTCTGCACTGTTTCCATCAAGGGTCTTGTTGACAAAAACAGAGACAGTGTTCCCCTCATTTAACTTGAAAGAACTGTGCCACTGTCCAGGTCACCTTGTGAAAAGATATGGTGGCCCAGTAGGCCCTCCCCACCTCACTAGCCCCTAACAAGTTTCCTTTTCCTAGACGCCTGGAACTGCACCCACTGACATGCTCTTCTGGAGTGAGCATCACTTTCCCTCTCTTGGGCCCACTTTCAAACTACAGTTGACCCTGGAGGTTCTATGTAGTTAGTCATATTCTTTAGGATGAGTGTGTTCATGAAAACACTTTCTTCCCTTCCTGCGAGGAAAGGTTGTCATTAGGTTGCTACCAGCAGCCCAGGAGGAAGGGCCACCAGAACGAGGCAGAGTGGAGCAGGGGAAAGGACCCAGATAGAAATCCAGGAGATGTGGATTCAAATCTTGATCATGTGGTTTGAAGGCAGTTAGAGGACACCTTGGATCTCCCATATGCTCAGCTGGGAATTTGGGGAAATGGTATCTATTCTACAGTTATTATTAGGACTTAATTAGATAATATGCAGAAAAGCATCATACAGCAAGTTAGTTTCCCCATTCCCCATGCTGCATAAGTAAAGCTGGATCCCAAATGTGAAGGAATGAGAGGGAATTTTCCTGTTTCAGATTTTCCATTGGACTTTCTGTCTGAAGTTTGCATTTCAAGCAATTTTATTTGTGGCTTGGAAAAAAAAAAGCATGAACTATTAATTAGCTCCCTGCCCCACTGGGTGCTGTGAAACTGCAGACCATGAGAAGCAATGGGCCCAGTGGTAATGAAAAGGAGATTAGTCGTCTACAGAGTGACGCCTTGCGTTCCCAGCGTAGACTTAGCGTCAGTCTGGAATGGGGGAAAATAGGGAAGAATGGCCAGTCAGATCTTTATCTGGCTTTATTTTTTTTTTAACTGAAGAATTATAAATTCTCAGATTGGAGACACCTAACAAAAGTATCTGGGATGTGTATTATGTGTCAAGCACCATACAAAGCAAGGGATAGTGTAATGGAGAGATAAATGTGTAAATAAACACACGCCAGTCAGTGTGGGAAAGATTTCAGAGTCACAGTACAAAATAGAGTGGGCAGATTAGTAGTAACTTGATCCACTAAATCTGCATTAAGTTGGATTTGACCTCCTAGAGGTACTTGACCTACCACATGTACACCGGTAACTCACCAGCCAATGTTTTACTTACTTTCAAGCGTGAATTAACCCATGTTTACCATTTATTAGTAACTACTCCTTAGCACGTTCTTGATGAAGAACACTAAGGAGGTGTAACCTGTCCCAGCAATAGTGAGTAAGAAGCCCATTGACAAAGGAGGGTTTGACTGGTGCACCTAAGGAGTATTTGAGAACATTTATTCATCACTCACCTTTCCATTTCAACTGCAGACAGATGAAACTTTACCCTTTCACAAGACATTTAGAAATCGGTTTTTCATTATATCCAGGATGCCAAAAGTAAGTAAACATCAGCTAATTTTGACTTTGTTTCCATTTGATCAGCCATGGATTGTTTCAAAACTTCACCAAGTCATTCCTGGATTTATCCCACGGTGGTCCTGTGCTTATTTGGATTTTTCTCCATGATGAGACCCTCAGAACCCTTCCTTATCCCGTATTTATCTGGACCAGATAAAAACCTGACCAGCTCAGAGGTAAATTAACATACATACAGACATATCTTAACATAGTTTAACTTTACAGGATTTGAACAGGACGTGCCATTAGGGCTTCATTCAACGTGAGACATGAACCCACTGACCTCTCCAATCCCGTTTTCATTGTATTTGTCATTTAATACAACGACTCAAACTACTCTTCCCTCCTCACACATACAGAAATGGGACACCATAGCACATTATATGTCTAATAAATATTTTAACTTTTATGGAGTTCTACCATTAGTCTTAATGCTTGGTAACTTTCAGGCTCAATTGATTTGTTACACTAACCGTAAAGTAAAATCTCTGCCAGGCACAGGATCTAGTCCTCACAAACTTCTGGGCGGCTGAGGCATAAGCAGGATCTGATAAAGAATCGTATCATTTCTTGAGGACACTTACTCAATTGTGAAAAACTATCGACCAGCCGGTGAGACATTAACAGCTTTATCTCTCAGTTTTATCTTCCCCTGCAGGCCAAATTCTCTTACTGAAAAGATTCACCTCCTTTTTTATAATAAGGGCAACAGGAAAACGTACTCACCCAACTGGAGAATTACCCTGTGATGCTTTTATCATCTCCAGCCATAACCACGAAAGCACTGCAGAGTGTGTGGCTTCACCTGGAAGGTTCCTCAATACTAGTTAATTTGGCGATGAGGTGCTACGGACAGAAAAGCAAGCTTGCTGTGCGGTGATGTAAAATCACTTCGCGACAACCCCGTTTCCAATTTTTTCCAGGTGGAAGCCTATCACGATTAAGACAAAACAAAGGACAAACAAATACAGGTCCCAAATCATCCGGTGAACCCAGTGGGGTCTGCTTCTGCAACCACTGTGGACCAGTTAATGTACCCATGCTCAGAGGTGCCACTTGGTCCCACTTTCCAGCCACTGAGCTTTCCCTCGTCATTGACCTTGGGGCCCACGGAGGTTGCTGTCGACAGCTGGGGCACAGAACAAAGGCTGGTCTGACAGAGCTGCCCCCACATCCACATCCTGCCCCAGAGATCAGCCCTTTCAGTCCCTCCCTTCTAGGACTGATCACTGAGGTCCCCGGCATTTCTGACGACAGCCATGAGATACCCACATCAAACTGAGGCCAGAATTGAGTAAGCAGAGATTAACCAGTAGAGTTGGGAGGGAAGAGGCTTTGGGAGCCCAGCAAATTTGGCCAGGAAGAAAATCCAGTGCATTACTTGCTCCCACTTTATAATTCTGCAAGGTTAGTATTTATTCGTTGCTGTCTTCACGTATGTTCATTAGACTCTGGACATTTATGACACAGTGATGGATCAAATAAACAAAAAGGTGGTCGCTTCTTCTAACATTGTCTAATTGTTAAAATCTTTGAACAGGAAAAGAGTGGTATTTTTTAAGAGCCTGAAAAACTCCGAAGTGTCTGTTGAACAATTTGTAACTAATTTAACTCAAATGTACATACTATTTAACTTTAAGAGAGTTCAGATTGCACGTTAAGCAAATATATTCTTACGTTGGGAGGCACATACATTTATAAATTGGTTTTGTTTTGGAGAAGGGGAAGGAGCTCTCTTTTCCTTGAAAATCAGTTTTCTCTTGTGCTTTTCCATCGTAATAAAGAACATCCTATCCCATTGGATGCAGAATTTGCTATTGGGCAAGCCACCTGTACCTTAGTAATGTACTACCTAAAAAGGTATCCTTTTTACCTCCCGGTGCTGCATGGTTATGTGATCCACTTTTCAACCTCACAGATCACCAATGAAATCCTTCCAATTTGGACATACTCTTACCTGGTGCTGCTTCTCCCCGTGTTCATCCTTACCGATTACGTCCGCTACAAGCCAGTCATCATCCTGCAAGGGATCAGCTTCATCATCACCTGGCTGCTGCTTGTATTTGGCCAGGGAGTGAAGGCCATGCAGGTGCTGGAGTTCTTCTATGGCATGGTCTCCGCCACCGAGGTGGCCTACTATGCCTACATTTACAGCGTGGTCAGCCCCGAGCACTACCAGAAAGTGAGCAGCTACTGCAGGAGCATCACGCTGGTGGCCTACACGGCGGCCTCGGTGCTGGCCCAGCTCCTGGTGTCCCTGGCCAGCCTATCGTACTTTTACCTCAACGTCATATCCTTGGTCTCCGTCTCGGTGGCCTTTCTTTTGTCACTTTTCCTACCAATGCCTAAGAAGAGCATGTTTTTTCATGCCAAACCCGGCAAAGAAGTACGGAAGCCACCGAACAAAAACGCGGCATCAGATGCACCTTACAAAGTTAACACAGCAGGCGGCGGAGAGAAACCCACTTCAGAAATAGCCACCATTTCAGGGAACCTGGATGGTGGTCCGTCGAGCGGCCCGATGCCACGAAATGTAGCGTTGAGTGTTTTTGTGCAATGGTTCCAAGATTTGAAGGAGTGCTACTCCTCCAAGCGACTTTTCTACTGGTCCCTGTGGTGGGCCTTCTCCACAGCAGGTTTTAACCAGGTTTTGAACTATGTTCAAATCCTGTGGGATTACAAGGCACCGTCCCAGAGTTCTACAATCTATAATGGGGCAGTAGAAGCTATTGCAACCTTTGGAGGTAAGCAAACATTGATTTATCTTCCTTTGATGGGTTACCCCCTTTAAGTTTATGTCTTCAGTTGCTAAACTCCATGGTGGTAAACTAGTTCTGTTCAGAGGGCATATCAATATTTTTTTTAAATGAGATTCACTGGAAAGAAAAAAAAGAGGACCATGACACTTCTATTCAGTGTGGTAGAGTTACAGCAGGTAACTCAAGAGCTCAGGATTAAGCACCAAATGATTAAATTCTGGCCAAATTCCTAAGATTCCAATTCATCATCAGGAAAGGGGTTAGTAATGCCCCTTATTCTTCCAGGTTGTTTTTATATCCAAAGGAAAATACTCACCTCGTATATAAGTAAGAAGTTTTTATTATTTTAGTAATAGATTGAACTGTCAAGGCTTCCAGATTACCACTGGAGGAGTTTTGTTACTAAAGGATTTGATTTAGCTAGTACCCCACCTTTAGCAATTCTAGATTCCATGCCAAAAATTTCCAAAAGTAGCTTTCTTAAGAGATTTAAGTGAGAAGTAGAATAAATGTGAGAGTCAGGATTCTAATATCGGAAGGAAATCTGCCTTTGAAGTTTACTCTGTAATAAATATTTATATCCTGGTAAGTGGAAACTTAAACTCAACTGAGACTTTAAAGATATTTTCTAGGAAGTAGGAGATTTCCACACCCTCATTTCCCAAAAATTTCAGAAAACTCATGTGGTGTTTGTTCTCCTATTGTCTCTCTTTTGGGAGGCCTCACCTTAACTCCTGCATACCAGGACTGCACTAGAATTGGTTCACTGAAATTCTTTCTCTTACGTTCCAAATTCTGGGGAGGAAAGAATTTTATTTCTTTTGTAACACTGGTTCTTTCCTGGATCACAGGTGGAAAAGTTAATTAACTAAACATCAGCAATTTGAAACATAAATACCTTTCATTTTGTTAGAAAGAACTATAAATAGTAACCCTAACGACTGCCAATTATTCAATCTCTTGAACTCCGTAAGTCAGTATAGAGTTCACTGAAAACCTCAAGTAAATGAGGCCAGATCTCAAAGACATTGCGATGGAGACCAGAAGATTAAGATTACTAATAAAGACTAAAATTTTCTACCCAGGGCAACACATCCATTACCCATTGAAAAAATTTACGATGAACAGCGAACAAGAAAGGCAAGTTTGGACAGGCTAGATATACACCAGAGCAGCCCTTTCACTCTTCTTCTATGTTGTAGCAAGTGACTGGGTTTAGGTATTGTTTCTCCCCGCGCTGCTGTGATAAAGAACCTTTCTGGCCCCTCCGCAGGGTGCACTGCATGGCATGTGGTAGACGCTAATTAAAAGTGTGGCAACTACCTGATTGAAAGAAGAGTAGGTAAAGAAAGAAGTCAAAGGCAAACCTGGTTGAGAAAAAGATAAATCCACATTTAGGTGGATCACACTATTTTTGTGAGAGCCACATATTCATCTTGTAGATTTGCCTAAGATGTGGCTTTTTAAAGAGAGCGTGTTGACCTATCCCACGTGCAAAGTCAATGTGTTGGATCTCCCTTAATGTTTCTTTTTCAGGGGCCATGGCTGCCTTTGCAGTGGGCTATGTGAAAGTCAACTGGGATCTTCTGGGAGAGTTGGCTCTAGCCATTTTCTCCATCGTTAGTGCAGGCTCTCTGTTTCTCATGAATTACACGACCGACATCTGGGCATGCTATGCTGGCTATCTGATATTCAAGTCCAGCTATATGCTTCTTATAACCATAGCAGTGTGAGTATTACCAACCACTTCTCTCCACTCCTAAACCCACACCATATTCTCTCTTCTGTAGCATTTCTATAGTTCCTTGCAGAACGTCAGAAGGATTTTAATCAATTGCAATATTAAATGTTGATTACATATTAAATTGGACACAATTAAGCCATGCTTTCATTTAACTATTTACCCTGTGAATGTTGCTAAGATTAGTCATCAAAGAAAAAAGAAGTTCTGTGGGTTCATAAACCAAAAGCAATGATACACTGTCGGGTTGTGATTTTTATTTCAAGCTTTTTGCCATAACAAGGTGTGGAGCAATCTGATTTTGAGTAAGTTTATTAAAGTTAATTTCATTTAGTTGTTTTTGTAATTCCAGGCATATACTTTTGTGTAAAGCAAAATATGCTCAGCAAATTATAAAAAGTTGGATATTGAAAAAAGTAGATGCAATGATTATAAGAAACTATGTATCCCAGAAATCATTTTTTTAAATGAAAAACGTTTTGTTCCATATAGAAGTTCAGAGAAAGCTGACTATTGGAAATGTGCTTTGGTATTAACCAAAAGAGATAAGAAATATTTGAATTTCAAATCATATGAAAGAAGTAGAGCCAGAAACTTTATTATAAAGTTTTGGGATTTAATGTGTGAAAAATGTTTGATAAGGAATTGATGAAACACAGAAATATAAGCAGACTTTGAAAAGACCATGGAACAAAAAGAGCATAGCTTGTTGGCAAGTTGACTTTTTTGTGGAAATATGTCAGTTTAATGAATCAAACTTGTATCTCTTAAGTTTCTCTTTTTAATGCGAAAGGATATTGTTAAGGTAGAATTACATTACTTATTTTCATTTTAAGAATCCTCAGAACCAAAAGTCCTTTACCTTTGCCACAGAAGAGCTCTAAATAACATACATTTGCCAGTCATTCATGAGTCGTAAGATGTCAAAATCTATTTAATTATTAAAAACAAATTAATTACAGATTCATTCAGTTGCACAGCCAGTCATGATTTGGATCTTCCAAATAACTCACCTACCAAAATTTAGAAGCTGTTGATACAATTGACAATAAAAAGAATAACTCTCCAAATGATTCCATGGATTGGATATTGCTTTTGCATTTTCATAAAAATTCACTGTGAAACACTATCTAAAATCAGATAGCATCAAATCTGATGCTATCTAAGTTCTCAGGTTGTGAGAACTTAGAATATTTAGGTTTCATTTCTGGGAAGCATTAAATTGGATAGGAGGAATTGTGTCATATTTCCTCAACTGGTATTTTAATTCAGCCTTCAACTGTATTTTTAAAATTAATTCCCTTTCTTTGCTCTACCTGTTTGTCTAAACTGGAGGAGATTTAGCCAAAGAGTACTGGTAACAAGACATCACTTTTATCTTCAGTTTCTGTCTTTTAAAGGTAAGAGTCCCATGTGTATTTTGTTTAAAAAAAAAAAACGTAATTCAACGTTTAATGATAGATTTCAGATCGCAGTTAATCTGAATGTGGAACGCTACGCCCTGGTGTTTGGAATGAACACCTTCATGGCCCTGGTGATTCAGACCATTATGACAGTGATCGTAGTAGATCAGAAAGGACTCAACCTGCCAATCAGCATTCAGGTAAGCTGCAATATTGCCGTTTTCCTAGTCAGGTAGTTGGGGGAATGTAGAATACCTAGGTAATCTGAAAGGTTTTTTCAGCCTCACCACAGCCAATATTTAATTTCTTGAATTGCTTAGTTGGGCAAATTTTTAAATAAGCAATTCCTTAATTATCATATTGTAACACACCAAGTAGGTTTTCAGCAATAAATACAGTTGGTTAGCCCTTGCCTGTGGCTCCTAACACCTCATCAGGTGCTACTCCGGTAACTGTGTCCCCTGTATGTCTGCTCTTCCTCCCGTCATCCCCTTCCAAGGGTTAAGAGATTCGACTACAAATGGTACATGGCTGCAGAGCTCAGTTCCTTTTCCCTACTCCACTGAGGGACTTGAAATTAGCCCAATTTCACATTTTACATTTGGCTCTGGGAAAGGGGGGGGGGGTTAAGGCATGTAAGAAGTAGCCTCATTATCTAAAATTCACTCGTAGCATTGCACTGTCCTGCAGACATAAACACATAGATCAATGGGACTTAGTGTTTTTTCATGATTGGTGGTGTTAGCTGGGGTTTGAACCCAAGTAAACTTGGCTCCAGAACCCACATTCTTAATTACTGCATTTCTTATACTTTTATGGCTGATTCTTCTAAGATAGAAGAAGAAAGTATTGTGTAAATCTAAAGGACCCATATTAAGGTCCTTGGTCTTAGTTATCCCATAATCCAAGCAAATCAGCACCATCACTGTGTATTATCAATGACATAGGCAGTCATATTTTTGTGTGTCTAGTTAATTCTATTTGTTTTTCTCTAGTTTTTAGTTTATGGGAGTTATTTTGCAGTTATTGCCGCCATTTTTCTAACGAGAAGCATGTACATCATCTACTCAACCAAATGCCAAAAGCAAGCACAGAGTTGTGCTACAAGTCAGAATCCAGATGAGCCCCACCCAGAGGGACTAAGGAATGTCATCATGGGAACAAAACTCTAACCTTATGGCAGCCACTGCATCCACTGAGCAAGGACCCTCTTGGTCACAAAGTCACCGAGTGCCATAAATTGACACACGTCTTAAGTCTGGATTTCAATGAACCTTTTCAAGACCACAACAAAATCTCAGTTTTAGACCAGATGCTATGTGTCCATCTGGGTGTAGTTGACAAGGCCCGTCATCTCAATCAAAGAGCCCATGTTGGGGACTCCCAACGAGTAGCAAGGATTGGGAAATTGTGGTTTTGATTACTCCCTAGGACATATAAATGGCATGGACACAAGCCACAAGAAAACTGCAGTCATCCTGCAGTTGCTGTTCCTCATTCGTAGGCAGAAATACTAACTGGACTGACCACTTTGCTTGCTTTAGATATTTGTTTTATCTTACCAAAACAGGCAAGAGATGGGACATTTTTGTCACATAGCCATTTTCCTCCTTCTTCCATTAAGTATATTTCTATATAACTTGCAGTGTTCTGTACGAATTTCAAGGTCTGGTCCCATTTCTAAGGACCTCTCTCCAATTCTGACAACATGGATTCACAACATGGGTCCACAACATGGATTCACAAAGCTATATTCATAACAATAATTCATAAGCTATTTTTGATTATATCACCATTTAATTTTGTCATGATTACTTTTTACTTTGTGTTCTGCTGAGCTTTGTTGTTGAAACTCTACCTCAGGAATAGCCCCAGACATTCCTGTGTGTCCACAGAATGACATTCAAGTCCATCCCTGGTGGCCCTAGGGGAGGCAATGAGCTTTATCCCTACCATGACCCCAGATAGGTGTTTTAATGCTATGTCAGTGTGATCTCTGTCTAAGAAATTTCCAGGAGTTTCTAAAATTATTTGTAAGTAAGAAAACACTGATGGGGCGGGGGGAACACCTAATTTTTAAATGGCAAAGATTGTGCTACATAAAATAATGTGTGCAAAAATAGTAAAGAGCCTTTCTAAATTTTTGATGAATTGTGCTGAGAATCGTCTGTGCTTGTGTCCTTTGAAACTGCAACAGAGGAAACATGGAGCAGTCTGCCATGGAAATAAAGAATGCTGATTCAAAATTTACATTTCAAATATCCTTTTCTCCAAATTCTAAAATTCGATTACTGGACTGAAAATAAGATTCAGCTCCAAAGCCAACACTTACTTAGGGAAAACTAATGACATTCCTACTTACATCAAAACCAAGGAAAGGATGATCACTATTTTTCTCCTTATTTAATTTATTGTACTAGAGGTATAAGCCAACACAATTACACAAGCAAAAAAAAGAAAATGAGATGAACTGTAAAAGAGGAAGCAAAACTATCACTATTCCAGATGCAAGTATACACCCAGGAGACTCAACTAAAAACTAAGATTGCAGTGCAGAAATTAAGTGTATAGAAATCAACTGCCCTCATGATACAACAACCATTTACAAGATGCATGGGAGTAAAAGACCCAATTTATGGTAGGACAAAAATAATACAAAACAATTACATGTAATCTATTTAATAAATGTGTAAAGCATATATGAATATGCCTGCTAAAACTTCTGTAGATTACAAAATAACACCTAAACACATGGAAAAGCCTATCTTGTTGTTGGTTAGGAAGAAAAAATATATAAAGATATCATGCTTTCTTTTTTTTATTATTAATATATAATGTATTATTTGTTTCAGAGGTACAGGTCTGTGATTCATTATATAATACCCAGTGCTCATTACATGTGTCCATCACCCAGTTACCCCATCCACCCCCCCTCCCCTCCAGCAGCCCTCAGATTGTTTCCCATGATTAAGAGTCTCTTATGGTTTGTCTCCCTCTCTGGTTTTGTCTTGTTTCATTTTTTCCTCTCTTCCCCTATGATCCTGCTTTCTAGATGAGTTTATAAGTTAAATACTGTCTCAGAGGAAAAAATACAGCATTTTTTTTTCAGAACTAGTGAGGGTGATTCTAAATTTTATTTGGAAAGTTAACAAAGAAGAACCAGGAAAATGCTTTGTCAAATGGGAAAATGAAATTAAATTATTTGCAGAGAATAAAATCCTATTTAAACTCTCAACTGCAGTAACATAGCAACATGAAGGGACAGTCCACTGGAAAAGAGTAAAAAGTTCTGAATCAATCCCTAGTTCCTAATGAGTTAGACTATGATTAAGATAGCATCTCATACAAAAGGAAGAAAAAGATGGGATATTTAATAAATTGGAACAATTTTTTTTCAAAGGAAAACAAAGTTGGACCCAAAAGTGATAGAATAACTCCATCCATATGTAATATCTAGTATTAATGCACAGTTATAAAAAAAACACGAAACCACAAAAATACTAGAAAAAAAACATGTAACATTGTTTTATAACCTCAAATCTTTCTAAAGTAGTATAAAACCTCGAAGTCATTTAATAAAATGAATTGACAGCATAAAACTAAACTTAACGTGTAGAAGAAAAATCACTGCAAACAAACCCAAAAGACATGATAACCTGGAGTAAATATTGCAACACTTCAAAGCTGCTTTCCCTCATTTATAAAGAACCAACACCAACTGGTAAGAGAAAGATCAGTCACCTGATAGAAAAATGGGCAAATCATGTGAACAGGGAATTCAGAGAAAGCGAAATACAAATGGCTCAGACATGTAGAAGATGTTTAAATTAACTCGTGAGGGAAATGTTTATTAAAGTACAATGAGATACCATTTTTCACCTGGCAGACTAGAAAATAATCCAAAAGTATAACAATACACTTGGTTCTCTGGGAATGGGCCAGCAGGCAGTCTCAAAGATGGGGGATGGGAATATAGATTAGCTTCATTGCTGTGAAGGAAAACTCCGCACTGTCACAATTACAAATCCTACCTATAGATTTCTCTGGTAGAAATATGCCCTACCGATGTACTACCTGCCTGGAAAATGACTCACACAGATGTTTTTCATTACAGTAGTGTTTCTAGGGATTGGATTTCTAGGTTTCTAGGGATTGGATTTCATTGGTTTCTAGGAAAGGATTGGGAACTGTTTAAATGTTGCTACATGGGAACAGGGAGAATGTATTATGGTACACCAATATATTCACTTGTAATAATATTAACTGGATAAAAAAAAATGAGGAAGATCCTTACATAGTGATAAAAGGCTCTAAAATAAATTATTAAGTGGAGAGAAGTCAAATGCCAAAATAACGAATGTGGGAGCTCATCATTTGTGCAAAAGTAAGGTGAAAAATACCTATATCAGCTTATATACACATACAACTTTTCTGGAAGGACAAACAAAACTAATAATTACCTGCTAAGGAGTAATGAAGAATGTGGGGGGTGGGGGGGAGTGGCATCTTTCCATGGCTTTTGATGCTTGCACCACGTAAATTACCCATAACAGAATTAAAATGCTAACTTTTAAAAAGTGTTTCACCTCTTGGGATATAAGTTAGCATCGAAGAATAAGGAGCTGGAGATTTTTATTTTTCACATGTAACCATTCTGAAGTTTTTTCATTTTATTTTGTAATATACATGAATAACCTAAATGTACATCTATAATTAAAAGGAACAAATGCAGAAGACAAGAGTATTTTGGTTTGTTTGTTTGCTTAAAGATTTTATTTATTTATTTTACAGAGAGGGACACAGCAAGAGAGGGAACACAAGCAGGGGCAGTGGGAGAAGGGGAAGCAGGCTTCCCGCTGAGCAGGGCGCCCGATGGGGGACTCGATCCCAGGACCTCGGGATCATGACCTGAGCTGAAGGCAGATGTTTAACAACTGAGCCACCCAGGCGCCCCAACAAAAGAGTATTTTGAAAAGAATTTTTTTTCATTTGGTATCTCATTAAAGAGAAAGGTTTTTTAATATTAAAACATAGATTTGCTTTGTAAAGTGTGGGGTTTCTTAACTGGTTAGAACACCTTATGGAGAAATACGTTAAATGCTTTTTTTTGTCTGTGGAACAACTCATGGAAACAACAGAAACAGAATTCATAAATAACAGAAGTAAGGGGATAGAAACGGCAAGAGAGTAACCATTTCTGAGAAGAAAAAGGTTATGATTCTAGCTTGTTTGCACTTGTCCTTTGTCTATACTTAGCCTTGATGTAGGTGAAATATTTAGATCTGGTTTGAGGAAATGGTTACGTGAAGAGGCACATGGTGTGCATTTGACAAAGAAGCAGGGTTACCGGGTCTTTAGGGAAGAGGCACACACGGTAGTGGGTGTTGAAAGGTCCGAGGGAAGTGCCTGCCAATCTCGTGGAAAAATGACAGGTGTCTGGGAGGGGTGGCCCAAGGCCTGGCCATGGCCTGCCCAGCAGCTCTGAGCTTGCATGGCTGCTTCGCACTCTTACCATTCAGCTTGGCCAAGGTGACAGATGCACCCTGTTGCCATAGCAGAATACAGGCAGAATCACTTTGGGTGGTTTTCCTTATTTTTCCGCATTTTTTACTTATTTAATTTCTTTTAACCTTTTGACCCCCTTCACCTGTTTCTCTCAACCCCACCCCCAACAAATGGCTTCTTCCTTGTTACTTATTCCAACATCCAGAAAAGAATCTAGAGTTCTTTCTCATTTATATCCTTACTGGAAACAGAGTTTTTACCACGTGGAAGGAAGATGGTCCCTCTACTGGACAGATTCCACTTGCATGTCTGTCCATAAGAATTATTTCATGTTGCTTTTAGGTATCGGCAACGTCCAGATCTGGAAAATAGCCCACCTGGTAATGGAAAGCTAGAATCAGGTAACTGGGAAAAATGTGCTTTAGAGTCTCGACAGCATCTGGTCCTTTCCTGATGCATAGATTATTTCCTTCATATCAAAACAACTCATATTCAGTTGAAAAGTAAAAAAGGAAGATGAAAGCAACAATATTCTGACCTGATCATTGGGTGTCCCTTTACTCTTGCAGAGGCAGAAAAATATCACCCGTGGGGGGTTGGGGGCGCGGTCAGGTGGTGTCTAGGTGTCAGGTGGGAGGCTGCCCTGGGAGTCTTCTCTAAATCTGTGGTTCTAGAGCTTAGCCACTGAGCACAAAATTCTAAAGTTCCTTCAATCATGGCACTCTAGGGAAGATGTTGGCTTGCATTTTTCCCCCCAGCCACCCATATTCTCAAAAAGATCTAGATCCAAACTTCAAGTCTCTGTTTGACTTTACAAGGGAAGTTGGCTTCAGCAGGGTGTAGCCCTCGGCGTCTGGACTATGCCTTGACTGTTTGGCGGGGAGGAAGATGGCTCTGAGGACTCAGAGCTGGGCAATCTCTGATGCGGGAACGGGAGAGGCAGAGAGCGGAACTTGTCCAGAAAGGAATAAAAACAAGCAGAAATGAGAAAAGAGAGCTTGTTGAATTTGCCAACCTCCTGTCTCCCCGACAATACAAGAAGGAATGGGATGGTCTGCTGTGGTATTCGCTGGAGCTTCCGGGGATTTGGGCTCGTGCCATCAAACTGCCCCGCTGAAAATATTCCCGTGCACTGCATGATTCGGGGAAGTTACTTCACGTTTTCGCACCCCAGTGTTCTCATCTATAAAATGGAGACAAGAGCAGTCTTACTTCATAGGATTTTTGTGAGGATTAAATGAGCTAAGACGTGTGTATCAAGTACCCAAGAGTGGCCAGCATGCAGTAAAGGCTCGGTAAGTCTTGGCTGATATTAATAGTAATAATTATTTTTCTAAATGTGAGATGTCCAGGCATACACATTTTCATGGACTGCCTGAGTTTTGATTGAGAGACCACATTAGTAGCATTTTTCTAGGACAGTCACAATTCAAATATCTCTTGATACTGCCTAATTAGACTGCAGAGCATACGTTTTGAACTTTGGAAACTATGGCCATTTCACTAATGGAAAAGAAGAGACTGTATGAGGCTGAAAACCTTGAACTGCCCTAGTGGAGATTCCCTCTAAAGTGGTAACACCTCTTATTAATAATTAATTCAGTGCTTGGTATGAACCAGACATTGTTCTAGTTCCTACATTAGCTTATTTTTAATCAGAAGGCTTCAAAAAACCATGCCTCTTCCTTTTCTATTTGCATCAGAGAAACAGAAATTAACTCTCCTTACTTCCTCTAGAGTCAGCTTCTGCTCCAGCCGATCCTGGCCCAGATTAGAACAACATATGCTGGCTTTATCTAAATTTACTGTGGTTTCCCTGCTTGAACACTAAAGAGCAAATTAAAATGTTATTTTATGTGAAGATATGTGAAATTTAACTAAATGCTTACATTTCCATTGTCAGATGTCCAATTTTGGTAGACCGTATCCCCAGTGTCAGTCTGTAACTTTCTAGTCAGAGTTTATTCTAAGGACATTGTAGGAATTGGTGGGTTATAAAGAAGGTTGTAAAACATAGTTGCCAAAATAATGTCGACCTTTTGGGCAACGGGAAGCAAATCATTTACAAATTTATCTTCACCAGTTTAGCTCCTCCAAACCTTCAGAATTACAAAAAAAAAAAAAAAGCTAGTATGGGGGGCAAAACAATATTAGGGAACTTAGCTCTGTCCACTTAACAGACACTGTTACTAGAGGTATCACATTGGAGTTTCTCCTCCACAGACAGGGTGACTTAGAAAGTTAAGGGATTTTTTTTTTTAAGATTTTATTCATTCATTTGAGAGAGAGAGACAGAGCATGAGCAGGGAGAGGGGCAGAGGAAGAGGGAGAAGCAGGCTCCCTGCTGAGCAGGGAGCCCGACGCAGGACTCGATCCCAGGACCCTGGGATCATGACCTGAGCCAAAGGCAGACTCCTAACAAACTGAGTCACCCAGGCGCCCCTATAGGAAATAAATTGAGGGTTGCTGGAGCAGAGGTGGGTGGGGGGATGGGGTAACTGGGGGATGGGCATTAAGGAGGGCACGTGATATGATGAGCACTGGGTGTTATACGCAACTGATGAATTATTGAACACTACATCTGAAACTAATGATGTACTATATGTTGGCTAATTGAATTTAAATTTGAAAAAAAAGAAAGCTAAGGGATGAATCTTGGGGTTCGGGGAGGCTACAGTACCTACAGCAAATTCAGAGTATCTGGGGGCACATCCCACACTCTGTTCCCTTCTACTAAACACAAAATGAGAACCTTGTCATTTCTTTTTGTTTCCTTTCCTATCTTTCAAAATGATAATAAGGACAACTGACCTAATCTAAGAATGCATGTGAGCTTCGAGGTTATTATATAAAATCCACAGTGCTGGCTGGAGGATGAATGCCAGCCTGTGAGCTACACCCACATAGAGGAAGAAAAATGCTGGCCTCGAGCCAGTGGAAAACGTCCAGAAGGAAGTGGCTCAAAAACAGGTTGTAGGTGATACGGCAGAACAAATGGGGGCAGCACATTAACAGTGTCCATAAAGGGAGGCAGATGCCTAAATCTTCCTCCTGAGAGACCAAGTTGCTTAGGAGATCCTAGAAAGGGAGACTTTCTCAAAGGAAATGGAAGGGGGAAAATGCATCACGCTTTGGAGATAGGAATTAAAGTCAAATATCATGGAAGAGAAAGGCAAGTGTGTGCACTCAAAAATTCAACCCGATGAGCTGTTTCCAGGAAGAAAATTGGACTTTGGATGAGACCCGGGGAGTGAGATTAAAATAGGAAACTAGCCAAGTAACAGCAGGAATGTGTCTGACTGGTCTTCTGGCCACTCACAAAATTAGGTGCTGAGAAAATCCAAAAACTTAGCTTCTCCAAGCAGTTGTTAATACGATCGCAGTGATTTGTGTTTAATACAAGGAGAAATCAATTCTCTGCCGATGCAAAGGCGGAGGCCTCCTTGCTCTGTGATAATGAACTCTGGTCCTTCCCTCCTGTCTGCCAAGGATTGCAGCATGCCACGGCGTGCCACGGCGTGCTTCACTGCTCAATCAGGATGTGCAGCAGGTGTTACGGGTCTGCCCTACAGACCAGAACTTTGAGATGGCGGTTGATGGCGGCTGGCTTTGTGTCCCAGGGCAGCAGAGGACAGAACGCCGCGCTCACCTTGTGAATTTTGGGGTTTTTTGCTGACTAATGCTCTCCTTTTGCGTAAAGGCTCCTCCCCACAAAGGTAAGCCCACACATGCTTTACTTATCTGCTGGAAGAAGCAGCTGATGAAAGACACCTTTCTAGTTTTTGCTTCAGACCCTGGTTTCACCAAATACAGGACCGCTGTTGCTTCATCTTCATAAGGTAAAATAAAGTATGCAAAATTATTCATCCCAGAGGGGGTAAAAATTGTGTCAGAATAGAGAGGGCAATAGCAAAATAATAATTTGTATAGAATTCTGATTTCTACTCCTTGTTATGGAGAAGGTACGTGAGTCAAATAATAATTTAAATGACATCGCTTTTTAGAAATTTGCCCAGGGTTGGACAGAGCTGCAACATTTACTCAAAATTGTGTACTATTAGGTGTTATAATAAAGGCAAAGCATCCTTGAAGCAACCTTCGAAACTCTGCCAAGCAGCACCAGCAGCAGCTGGATCAGGAGGTTCTAGAAGCAGGGACAAGAAGGGGATCTAAGCCTCGTTGCATTCACGGGATAGAGCCAGCTCTCAATGTGAATGCTCTTCCCCTCCCATCTGAACTTTCTATTTAGGAAGCTTTACAGATGGGCAGGAAGCACCACATCACTGAAAGCCTGACACTGGTAGATGTCACTAGCAGGAAATAGTACAGGATCTCTTTGGCCCTAGGAACAGCTTGTGGGGGCTTAAACGATCCAAAGAAAATTTCTGTAAATGTCCACTGAACTGATTTCAAGGATGCATGCTGCCTTACTTGGCAATAAAGAAGAATGAAATCTTGCCTTTCGCGACAACATGGATGGATCTGGAGGGTACTATGCTGAGGGAAATAAGTCAAACACAGAAAAACAAATGCTGTATGATTTCATTTATATGTGGAATCTAAAAAACAAAATAAATAAAACAAAGCAAACTCACAGACACATAAAATAAATAGAGGAGGAGGGGCTGGAGATGGGCAAAACATGTGAAGGGATGAAGAGGTACAAACTTCCAGTTTTAAGATAAATAAGCCATGCAAATGTATT